>NW_028145518.1:210000-227607 GCF_977016875.1 Pavona decussata | reverse complement strand
CTTTGTTTATTTCAGTTTATACTCTTAATTAACACATACTCATGATACTCTTATACTCATACTCTTATACTCATGATACTCTTACAGATAATAACAAACTACCACGAGTCGATTTGCATACTTGCTAAGGGGTTCATATTGATGAGAAACGTACTTTTGAAAAACATAATTATTTATCAACAATGTATGTTAAAAGGCGAGCGGTCGTATCGCGGTCATAAAAAGTCAGTGGAAGTAATATGTAATCATTAGTCCAACCACCTACGCAAAACCGGACGTTAAAGGACAAACTGCAACGCGTACAATCTCAAGCCGCCATGGCGATAACATGACATTCGGTCAACTGATATTCTTGTCAATTTAGCTTGGAAAACCTTTGATGCCAAACGGAAACAACTGAAATTAGTCTTAATTTATAAAATCCTAAATAAACAATTCGCCCTGAATTTGAGTAATTCCTTCATAAGAGTTAGAGACTATAATAAACATTGCCATTTAAGAAATTCTGAAACTGACCAAGCACTACCAAAGCCGTTATATAATAGCGTTAATCGCACAGTACTAGTGGTGCTATGTTATGGGAGAACTTTCCCAAAGAGACTAAAGGAGCGAGAGTTACAGAAGAGTGTCTGCCCTTTCTGTTCCTGATTCTGAGTTATGCACATAAAAAGATTAAGATATTTTAAGGACTGAATATTCTTGCGTTGGGCAAATACTTTGCTTCAAAAATAAATAAATAAATAAATAAATAAATATAATATTCTTAGTTATTTTCTTTTCTTTCAGCACTCTTACCACTCACGTCACTCCCATCACCAATTTTATTTCTTACATAAAGATACTAATTATATAAAACTACATACACGTTTCTTGGTGGAGTACAGAAAAACATAACCAGTAAAGATTTTGTGTTGCGTTCGCTGTTTTTGAAAGACAAAACGTTAATTTACTTATCGAAGGATTACATTCACTCTTTGTTCTATAGTTTACTTATGGCTTATGGCCTTAGTGACAAAGTTCAGTTTTTCAGTTCCTTGCGGCTATCACTGCACTAGAATGTAACCCATGGCTTTGATGTGCTTGTCTCCGTTATCTCCTCCAAAGCTAGCTTCGTTTCCACACGTGTTGGAGAGGTCGTGTATTCCTCCAGTACCAAACCCGATTCTGGATTCAGAAGATACACAGTTGTCTTCGTCTTTGCCATAGTAGTTTTTGTCAGACTTACAGTTAAACCCTTCCATGTTACATTTGGGCTGCAGCGAGGCTGACGATCCAATCAGTGACTTCCACGTGTCACGACCCAGTGAGGTGGCGCTGTAATTACCATCGGCGATCAGTGAGTAAAGGGAGTTGGCGCGCTTGAGGAGGACAATGAATCTTGTCTGATCTCCGATCTTCATACCGAGACAAATCTTGGAGAAGGATGTGTTCCAGTAGGTTGGTAGCTTGGTTTCATGATTGTCAAACAAGGTCTTTCCTCCTGTAAGGTAGTAGTCGTCCCGGTTCCTCCACAATTTGGAAGTGAAGTGCAACGTTCGCTGGGTGGAAATAAAGGAAAACAAGTCGGAAAATTACAATACGTTACATCATTCACATATACATCTTTAAAAAACAACAGCCGAAAGCTTAATTTGATAAATCTGCGTTGCAACAATTCGGAGTTTCTCGAATCACTTTTATGACCCTCATTAGCATTTTCTAAGGATTTCAGAAAGCAGATTTTGAACGATTTCCGGAGAGCGGATGGTCAAATGGTAAACTGAGCGATCCAAATATCTCGTACAGCTGGCCTGAAGGTACAAAGAACATATACTCGCGACCTTTTTTTGCGTATAAAGATCGATGCCCATATTCCTACATAAAGACAAGTTGGTTGTCACATGATACCTTATTGCCATCAGTTTTCATGACCAGCGTCCATCCGCCTCCTCCACATGCTCCAAGCCCATGGCCTGACATGTGACAGTACACAGAAACCATCACAGATGGCATTTGGAGTAAATAAGCTTTGTTTCCTGGGGGTCTGATAAAAAAAATTGTATTCCTTTGTGCACTAAGAAAAATATGACAAAACTTGGATTTTTACAGCATTCTATTGCGGCGATCATATATCTAGCTTTTCCTTCCTTCCTTTTTGACGTAGATATGGAGGGAATCTGCTATCAAAGATGCCAAAGGTGCACAAAGCTCGTTTAAAAACTCAAAAAGCAAACTTTATCAAGTGTTTGACTTAAAGCCAGCTCTGTTGAAATTTTTCAAAATCTGTTCAGTATGTCTTTCATTGTCAACATTATATCAGCATGACAACATTATATCCCTCCTTTAGCACATCTTGAGTTATGCCATTATAATATAACTGCTAAAATCGACATAAAATACAATAAAAGATGGCAAACGATTCCGCCTCGGCCTGACTTATTTCTCTTGAGACAACGGTTGTCCGCAAAACTTTTTACTTACTTGTGGTTATTATAAAGTTCCTTGCACGAGACAAAGGGCTTTCCTGCCAAAGAGAAAACGGTAGAAAAACCTTAAGAAACAAACACAAAAAGAAAGGCAAAAAATATAGGTGGAGCTATATATTTTCCTACTAGCTTCTCTTCTATATGCGCGGTTGCGCCACAAGCCTTACCGACTAAGTTAAACGCCGACTGTTCAATTCCACTTAGAGACTCGAAGCGAGAAGCGCGCGCCAATCTTTCTCATTATGATCTACGCAAAATTTACCAGGCTTGACGGTGTGTTTCCCTTGAGAAATGGCATTTATGGCAGCTATGATCTTATCAAACTTGTTTCCTATGGTTGTTGTTGAAAAGTAGTACTTTCCCTGTAACCTTATCCAACACTTGTATCTTGCCGTTTTCTTTCACGGAATTAAAAATGTTTCTTTTCCTTTCAGACAAATGTTGTACTTTTTCCACAATCACATGCTTTTGACTGAAGAGAAATCTGAATATTGAAAGACGGGTGGATATTGAAAGCCAATTTACAAACTTTGACGTGCTTGAAATATGACAGACTGGCAGATCCCGCGTGTTGCGAAAAAGATTTAAAAGGAAAATAAACACAATAGCCTCCATTTGACTTTAAAACTATGCTCAAATATTTTTCCATGGACATTATCTGTTCCTTGAAGCCCAAGGTTTTCCTCGAGCTTTGCTCTACAAAAACAGTAATGTTCTCGGAACAGATAATGTCCGCGTACAAATATCTGAACATATTTTCGCGCCTTATGGAGGCAATTGTAGTCAACTTTTTCACGTAGTATCAGCCTTGCAGTTTGTGTTATTGTTTATATATATATTTTTCGAATTCGTGCGGCTTAGCCCTGGAGCGATTCACGTACGGCAAAACAAATTCATTAAACTCGCTTCGCGAGGAGCTATATTTGGTCTTCAGTTTAAGACAGTGGTAACTGTAGTGAGCTATTTTGGTAGTGTGATTGCTCCTCTTTTTTTTTTCTCTTGAAATTTACGCTTTGATGATCCAAAACAAAAGAACGTAAACGATGCTAGGGTCACACAAAGGTTATTCATTATGGTCAAGACAATGCTCACTATAAATAACTATTTTGGTAATGTAACGATAGTAGAGAAGTTTACGCCTGGAAGATCAAAACCAACAGAAAGTAACTTTAGTTAGACCCAAACAGGGTGCCTGGGTTAAACCTTAGGAAATTAAGAACCAATGAAAATGTGTTCTTTGACATTTCTTTGGAATACATGCTCTTTATTTTATGCAAGAAACACAACAGACATTTTACTAACAATAGACCCACGGACTTTTTGACTAACAAAAGACGGATCGAAACACACCAATCACTTTTTAAAGTCTTCACAGCCAATAACATCACGGCTTACTGACAAACGACCAATAACATCTGGACTTCGTTGACCAATCAGGTTAACAACCAGAGACGTATATACCGCCTACTGACGTTCCACAATTCACTTGACTCTGATACATTGTCGAAACTTCAGTCAAAGTCACCACAAACAGTCCTTTCAGGACTACACTCACCCGGATGATCATAATTTACGTACTTATGACATGACTCCTGGGTTCAAACCATTTACAATTTTAAACACATGGTTCATTTGGGCACAATTTTTGGAGGCTTTATTGCCCCGTCGAATTTAGCGGCCTGGTGCCCTCAGTTCTGTTTGTGGTGAACCCATGCCATTGGCATTGCACTCCCCATTAGGTGTTAAGTCCAGGAGCCATTGCATTCACCCTACTGGGGGGCTGCAGTGGGGGAATGGGGCCTTGAGTGTCTCTTATAGAGAAGCGTTATCAAAGACCTACCTCCTTCACTTGTTAAGTCACAGAAGACTTTTAAAGGTTGGCCATTTCTCTCGGGGTCGATCCAGTGCCATCCGTTTTTGTTGGAGATTCCGACGTCCCAGATGTGTTTGTATGACTGAGCGGGATGGTCTGGATGGGAACCGATCGCTACTGCACGGCATAAGTTAACAGAGAAAATGATATCAGTGAGTGGTCAATAAATCCATATTTTGATCTGGCATTAAATTTGTACCTAAATAGTGATTGTTATTTGCGCTTGCCTCGAGGAAACAAATACAAGTTTGATGATCGAACACGGCTCGAAATTAACACTTACATATTTCATAACAAAGGGAATGTTTAACCAAAAAAACTTTAGGCTAAGGTCATGCCAACTGTACAGTTAAAGAAAAGTTTTGAAAATTGTTTTTTTTTTTTTTTTTAATGTTTTATATTTCTTACATCGAAGCTGAAGATATGCCACTCATTGCCATCATGTAGCAGGTCTTCGCCTTTTGCTAGAACCTAACCATAACGTATAAGTACCAATGTTAAAGGCGTCCACGTACAAGCTGTCTACAGCTTCTTGTTCCTTTGTGTTTTCCTGAAGCTTTCAATTTACAATCTTATCAGTTTACTTAGGGCTGCCTAATCTCGTACCGAAATCTCCACACTCTTCGGAAGTGAAGACAAACAACTGGGTAAGAGATTAAGGGTTGCCAGGCGAGGACTTTTTTTCTTCAAGGCTTAACACCTAAAATATAATGATTACCCGTGGTATTGATGTAGAGGTGTTACTCACCAGCGCATTTTTTCCTTCGTATCCCGGGTGACAGTGGCCACTATTCTTTGCGGTCGACATCTGTCCATGGCGCTGTCGGCCATTATCAATACAGGACACCTGTGTTGTGAGTGAATTGCAATATGTGAGACATTCCTGCAAATTTGCACCAGGCTTCAAATATTTCACCGTAAAGCTAAATGAATAATCTTAAAAAGGAGATTTTTGAAGCCTATTTTGTTTATACAGGGGCGTGGAAGCCTTTAGACTGAAAACTGAGTAGCTGAATGTTTACTGAAGTGAATTACGAACCTTTGCGTTACTGCGAATATCCAAAAAAACTAAACTTTATCAATCACAAGATAATAGGCTAACAAAGTGTGTGAGTCTTCCTTGATATTTCCATCGGTTCGTGAGAAAATGGTCTGTACACTTTTTCGATAGTTGCCATTCGCTGAGACGCCAGAGGAAACGATTGTTTCTTTGTTTTCCTTTCACCGAGGGCAAACTTACTCACTCCTAGTTGGCTTAGCGACGGAAATACTTGTCCTCATTGACTGAGCGCGCCATTTCTACATTCAGTCGGGTTCTTCGTTTTATTATGCTGCAGCAACAACGAATTCTTTCAGATTCTTTTGAGTTGGACTATTTAAGCCGGATTGTTTGTGCCAAAAGTACTTGGAAATCAAGTGCTACAGTTATAAAGGAAATTCCTAAAGGTGAACTTTTGTTTCTTACAAGAAACAGTAAAGATTATTTTTTTCAAAAGCTAAAAACCTGATCGGATGTCCTCGGTTGAAAAATTCCGTTCGTCTTCCAACGAACGGTAACCGAACCATATTAACAGTTCCCTTTTGATGGGGGGAAGGAGTTGGTCAAATACAGTGGAAGAAACTGCTCTGCAAGTTCCTTCTTTGGACCCACCGTTTGCTATTTTTATAGTAATCAACATTTCTCGTTTTGTCTGTTTTGAACGATAAGAGACAGGTGAATTGTTTGTTTGTTTTGCTTACGCTGGTGAGTGTATTTACGCCAGGCCGGGGCTTAGTGTCTTACGAAGTGCCTCGATAGTTTTAAGAGCCTTCTTGCCCTTTATTTTATAAACGCTTAGTCGCAATGAGTCTTCGTATAATTGAGGATCAACTTTTACTTGTACTTTTAAAAGTTTCCCAAATTGCCCGAGTCGCTTCGCGACTCGGGCAATTTGGGAAAACTTTGAAAATATATACGCGTGAAAATTAATCCTTTATTCTACTCGGCCTGATACGATTGCATATAGTAAGTCGGAAACACCTCGGAACCATCACAAATAAACCTTTATTAATTATTATGAAGACTAATTTGGGGCATTGATATGCGACGAACATTAGGGCCAAATTTTGTTTAAATCCGATAAAGCTAAATAGCCCATTAATTCTTTTGTAGGAAAGGAATAGAGGGATTATGCAAAAAAATCATAATTATAAAATAAAAAATAAATAAAATAAGCTAGTAAAATAACCCCGATTTTTCGGCATTGAAAGACTCCAGAATTTTTGCACCTTATTGAACATGGCTTAGCCGCCGACCGGTGGAAAACCCTTTGAGAGCGTCGCAAACAAGCAGTCCATAAAATATTTGCGTTAAGCATAGACTGGTCAGTAGCAAAAAAAAAAAAATGAGTCAGCAACGTTTGGCGCAGTTTTATTAGCGCAAAAGGAAAGGGTATTTTTCTTTTCCTTACGTTTCATGGCGTACAAGGTTGCCGTTCTCGTCATGTGCTGAATTCACAGTGTCGCCAAACTACGCAAATTTTAATACCATTATATAAGATCGTGGATGAGTTTTTACTAGCGAAAAAATGAAAGGAAGGCCGCTGAATGCCTAATAGGAATTATTGGATTATGACGCCTGTGTGTATTCGTTGACTTGGATTCTAAACCAATTGGTGTATCTTGCCTTATTTTAATGATTTTACAAATTTACTTTCAGCAATTCTAGCATCAGAACCAGTTGTGAAAGGTGTCGAGATATATTTAGCGTGCTTTACATAATCACTTGCTACACCAATCTTGTTTCGCTACAGTCTCCTTACTTGCTGGCAAGCATCAGGAAAAAGAGAGAGGGAATGAATGAATGAATGAATGAATGAATGAGTGAATGACCTTTATTTAACCACGGAATTTACATCAGTAAAAGAAAAAAACTACTGCTTTACAGAAAAGCCATGTTAAAGGTAATACAAGTTATTCAATGGTTAAAATACACTATACACTGATAGACTATATATATATACGGAACTTAAATGACAGCGAGGCTATTTATTTGTTTTTTAAAAGCAGAGAGAGTGGGGGCAGTTCTAATATGATGTGGGATGGTGTTCCATATCTTTGCCCCAATAAAAGAAAAACTACTGCTTTTAGCAAATTCAGTGTTATATTTGGGGAGGAGAAGTCTACTTTCACTCTCACGTAACGCATAATCACTGTTGCAGAGAGAGAGAGAGAGAGAGAGAGAGAGAGAGAGAGAGAGAGAGAGAGAGAGAGAGAGAGAGAGAGAGAGAGAGAGAGAGAGAGAGAGAGAGAGAGAGAGAGAGAGAAAGAGTTCTGCGGACGTTCTCAGTGGTTTGATATTTGGAATTTGTCTCCTTAATCTTGTAGGCTTATTCAAATGTTAAGGTCCCGGATTAGTCATGACACGTTCCAACCACTCGCAGGTATTTTGGTTTAGTCTTACCTTTACAGAGCCATAGTATGTCGATTCTTTCTTCGGTTTGAAATCTTTTGGTTTCATCTGCCGAGTTTTGTTGTTTACCTCACAAATGCGGCGGTTTGCTTTGGAACTGCTTGGGTGCACGTTAAATGACTTGCAACTACCCTTGGCAATGCATTTTAGCTGGCATTCGAACTCGTCACCAACAACAGTCGTTTTAATAGCGTGGCCGACTAGAGCATGGTCTGTTAAGAAAAGGAAATAGAATGATTTTATCCTTGCGTCTGGACAAATTAGAAGAAAGGACATAATAGGTCGAGTAGCTCAGTTTAGTGTACTTACTAAGTTGAGATTCAAAAACAGCTCCACAGAAGTCAGAGTTTGCCGTCACAAATACGAATATAAGTAAGCTCAGACTAGCCAGAAAGACCAGAGTATTTAGCCACCAATTGGCCATAACGGACGATAACAGATTGAGTGTGTAGCTGCCAATTGGTCACTAAAATATCTTCCGCAGAAAAGAACTTCCTTGCACCAGCTGCTAAATGATGTCAGCTTCGGTGGGTGGACAGGCTGTTTGTAATAAGTCGTAATCTGACTCCTCAACATAATTAATACAGCATCTCCGTCACGTTTTCTATTTCCAAGAAGAAAAGAAGAAAACTAACTCCCAAAATTTATAGTTCCCAATGAAATGTTATTTTGTCACGTCCGTCTTTAGTCATTGAAATCATGATGTTAATTGCGGTACGAGAATTGAATATCGTCCCAGCATCGTTTACTTTAGGAAAATTGTTGAAATATTTAAGAGCGGCCGCCTGTAAGGATCGAGAATTCGCCGTCAACAGCCAATTTGACGAATCGCTCATATTCGGTCCAAAAATACCCTTTGGTGAACTATTTTCAAAAATCATCTCAAGGAAACGAAAACTTTTCCATTTCTTGCGTTGGCGCTTAAGCTTGCGTTTGTATCTGTGTTATGGTAGTTCAAACGCGTGTTTGCTTGCGTTTGTGCTGTCCGTGTGAACCAGCCCTTTGAGTTCCTGTCTTTTATTTTGATGTTTCTTTTTTTTAGCCTTAACACGTTTTCTCGTCAAACATTTTACCAATTTTAATTGTATTACCAGTATTCATTTATACCTTTGCTCCGCGGTAAATGTAGTCTGGATTTGGCTTCAGCTTGTTTGTTTTTTTCCTTTAAAACGTTGAATTACTCAGCTCGCAGCCAAATTTGCCATTTACGCGCGGCGTTTTCTTCAAGTTGTAACTAACGCAGTTGGGCTCCATGTAGCAAATAGTTTCACAGAAATCGCCATCCATGACGCCATCGATCCGAATCATGTGGTCTTTGTGGCGCTTACCATCTAATGTGTGTGCAGGCTTAAATTCAAGTTGGCGACAATCGTCTAAGAAAAACAAAATGAGAATAAGTATTGAGTCAGACGTGAAAGCTAGCGTAGTTCGTTACATGGCAAATGGCAAAGTATGTGACGTGCATATTGAAATTTGTTTGTCTATCTGAATTCTCGTTATGTATTTCAAACTGACGGGAGAGAAAACAGAATTTGTTATCTTAAAAAAGAAGAAAAATCGTAAACCATTTACCAATAATAAAGGATCTCTCTTTTTAGGGGCGCTTTTCCATGTGCTCGCCCCCTTTCGATCGCTCACCATCACGTCGTTCACATCGCTGGTTTGAACCAATTTTCAGCATCTTTTAGGCAAGCACCCTCTTTTCCTTTTATCTTTCCTGTTATTCAATGACTGAGCCCCGTGTTCTAGTTCTGGGCAATTCTTTAATTCGCCGTTTGCGCCTTTTCCTGTCCCGTGAATCTTACGATTTCCGCGTTGATTTCAAGTTATCTCACCGTGCCTTTATAAAACGGCACGCCGTGAGTCGGTGGCCGTACGGTTTTCAAAACGCTACATCTTGATTTGAATATTATCGAGTCCTTTCGACCGGAAATAGTTATAATGCAGTTGAGTTCCAATGACTTAACAAACTTCTACCCTTTACATGTTGGCTCAGCTATTGAAGATTTTGCTAGGCTCTTACATGACACCTACGGTGTTAAGGTTATCTGCGTATGCCAGACCATCATGTGCCAGGACGCAGTGGTTTTTTAATCGTAAGGCCAAGCTGTTAACGAAATACCTTCGGGTAGTGTTAGAGCCTATACCTTATGCTATCTTTTGGGACCATAGGGGGTTTTGGCGCCCGACTCTGAACTTTTACGCACGTGATAGTGTGCATCTCAATTCCTTGGGTCAGTGGATAAGTGGACCAGATGTTCTTCAGGAAACATAGGGTTCATTGCAAATCTTGACTCATACTGTTACAGGCAGAACTCAAGAGCTTTTGCTGAAGGAAATTTTTCATATAAGACCTGCAGGCAATAGTATTTCGACAAGTCAATTTCACTTGCATGCGTAAGCTTAGAACATCAGGAAGAAATTCTAAAGATATTAGTTTTCGCGCATTTACAAACTGAAGCTCATTACTTGAGCTTCCCAAAGGGGAACCAAGTTGAAAATTGCCCTTCGTTTTTTTTTTCCCTCATTCCGGTCACAAATCGCCGTCTGGGCCTTAAAACGCATGCGCAGGTAATCTTGTCGCTGCATGGGTTTGCAAGGGTCGGACATTTATTTAGTCGCCGATTTTCGCGTTTTCCAAAAGAAAACACAATTTTTCGAAGTGGTACATCGAAAGAAGAACTACTAAGGAATAGTCAACAGTTTCGATAGCGGAAATCCGAGAAATAACGGCGAAGAAACTGTGCTTCGAGTACAAATTGTTGTTTTATCCAGGCGACGAGTTAGCGGAGCGCGGACAACTCAAATCCTTATTGAGGCCACGGAATTTCTACGAGATTTTTGAGTACTTCTAGGAATTTAAAGAAAAATTACAGGTTTGATCGTGAATTTGTGCTGAAATACTATTCTAATTGACCGATTCTTTATATTCTGAACAGTTTTTGCGAAAATTTGAAAACGTGCCACGCACGGGTTGATAAATTCGCTTCGAAATGGACTGGTAGTTCTTCAAATCGCTTTCGCGTCTCTCGTTTGGCATTTAGAATTATAAGCGTTTCTTTCATAGGCGTAAAAAAAGACTTTTCTGAATAATTTTTCCTTTAGGAAAGCATTCTGTCTGTTTTTCTTTCTAGTTTAATTGGCAAAACGTGTCAACTGCGTAATCTTGCGTAAACAAACACATGCACTCGAGACGGATCAAATTTTGCCTATCAGACGCGGGACAAATTTAATCGATTAATGGGTTAGAGATACTGACAAAGAGAAATTCCCACAAAACACCAAAGAATTTCAATCAGAATTCCCGTTTTTCAAAAAAAAAAACTTTTGCGAGGGCGGGGGGGGGGGGGGGGGGAGGGGGGGGGGGGATGAAGCCAACACAAGATATCCCTGCCTGCTTTGCTAAATCCTGCTGGCCAGATAGATGCAAATTTAGACCAGGAATATACATTGCTTACAATATACTTGCTTGTACTATGCTTGAGCTGTAAAACAATCGACAAATGACAACTGAGATTTTATTACGTCAACTTTCTGGCGTTTACAGCTGGATATGCCAGGAAGGAAGCCCAAGTTCACCCACATATGCGTCTTGTTTCTTATTCGAAAGAACAGCAGGTGTTTAACTTCGAATTATATGTGATTTACGTGACGGCTACAAAGGCTGGGATATTTCCTAAAGTGAGTGAGATCTACTTTTCGCGAAAAATGTCTCTTTACACCATTCGTCTACATCTCAGTAAATAAAATAAAATAAATCAACTTTGTTTAACGAGGGTTACACTTAACAGTCTGACGACTGACAAACCTGTGTCCCTCGGATTCCAGATAGAATTGGAATTTGGAAATGTTGTTTTTTGTGGAGGGAGGAAAACCGGAGAACCCGGAGAAAAACCCTCGGAGCAAGGACGAGAATCTAAAACAAACTCAACCCACCTATGACGTCGAGTCCAGTAACCGAACCCGGGCCACATTAGTGGGAGGCAAGTGCTCTCACTATTGTGCCAGCCCTGCTCCCCCAGTGGGACGTAACTTGGGTGAAAGACGCTAGGAGGGCAGAGGAAAGAGGGAAATATGGTGCGCGCGCCCTTTCTAGCGCTAGTCACGGAGGCTAAGTGGAACTTAAACTTCACTTTCCATTGTACAAAATTTAAACATTGAAACGTTGCAGAAACACAGAAAAGTACTCCTGGCTAAATTTTGAATGGCTACACCCGATCGCTCAACTCGACAAATAACAACCAAACTGCGTGCTTAGTGCTAGTTTTGTTGCCTTTTTTTCTCACTCTATCTGCTGTTGAAGGCTCCACCAAATCGTCCGTCGTTCGAGGACGTATAAATCTTGAACAAACATTAAGATTTGGGTAGGCTAAAACTCCTCCCCTCCCCCCCTGCCACGAATTTTGCGCGAACTGATTAGCTGCTATTTTTAAATAATTATAACTGATTCAATCTCTTAGTTTAGGCCGTTTTTTTCTTCTTATTTTTGTTTTTCAAAGAATCGCCATTTAGTATTCAAATCAAAATTTCCCAAAGACCGAGCCGTAAAAGAGTGAAATCAATCGCTCGATCTATCGATAAGAAACAAAAGTAACATCTTAGACACCCTAACAAGTGAGTTCTGTTGTTTAGTTGATTTTCTGGAGGAAAGAATTGGATGGACAGTTAATTTGAGTGCATTTGGGATCATTGGCAGGCCAGTGGAGTTGAGAAGATTGGCTCACAAAAACTGAGTTTTCTTGCGTTGGACAAATACTTTGCTTATTCTCTTTTTCTGTCAACACTTTTACCACTCAAGTCAGTCCCATCACTAATATTATTTCTTCCATAAAGAAAATAACTAACACTGCATCCATATTTTTTGGTGAAGTACAGAAAAACATAACCAGTACAAATTTTTTTGTTGTGTTTGTTGCTTTTAACTACTGAAAAAAGCTGTTTTCTTATCGAAGGATTGCATTTCTTTGTTCTATACTTTACTTATGGCTTAAGGCCTTTGTGACAAAGTTCAGTTTTTCAGTTCCTTGCGATTATTACTGCACCAGAATGTAACCCATGGCTTTGGTGTCCTTGTCTCCGTTATCTCCTCCATGTTTAGCCTGGCTTCCACACGTGCTGGAGTTATAAGGGTATCCTCCAGTACCAAAACCGATTCTGGAATCAGGAGTATCGCAGTCATTTTGTTCATTAGCAATGATACCGATTCTGGCTTTGGGTCTAAAGCCTTTATGGCTTAGGCTCACAGCGTTGAACCCTTCTTTGTTACAATTTGGCTGTAAGGATGCAAAAGAACCGAGAAGCGACTTCCACGTGTTTCGACCCAATGAGGTGGCGCGGTAATTACCATCAGCAATCAGTGAGTGCAGCGATGTGGCGTGCTTGGTGATGACAATGAATCTTGTCTGATGTCCGATCTTCATACCGAGACAGATCTTAGAAAACGGTGTGTTCCAGTAGGTTGGTAGCTTTGTCTCATGATTGTCAAACAAAGTCTTTCCTCCTGGAAGGTTGAAGTCGACCTTGTTGCTCCAGAATTTGGAAGTGAAGTGAAACGTTGGCTGAGTAAAAACATAAATAAAAAAAAATTAATGAATAAAACGAGTAGGAAGATTAAAGCAAGTAACACCATTCCCATTTCCACCAATGTGTCGAAAGTTTGCTTTGAAAAATCTGTTTTGACCGATCCTGGAATTTCTCGAATCTCTTTCATAACCTACATAAACATTCTTCGAGTATTTAAAGAAAGCAGAATTTGAATGATTTCCCGGCGGAGAGTGAACGCTCAAAAATTTAAAACTCAGTATCCAGATATCTCGTACAACTCGTGAAGGTGCAAAAGACATTTTGCAATTCTTTCAAATATAAGGATCAAGATTATACTGACGTGCATATTCCTACAGAGAGCAAACAGTTGGTTGTCATGTGATACCTTATTGCCATCAGTTTTCAAGACCAGCGTCCATCCGCCTCCTCCACATGCTCCAAGCCCATAGCGTGACATGTGACAGTACACACGAACCTTCCCAGATGGCATTTGGAGTACATAAGCTTTGTTTCCTTGGGACCTGATAACAAAAGAATTATATTCCTTTCTGAACGAAGCTTGACTTCTAAGAAAAATATGACAAAATTCCGATTTTTACTTAAATATCTGTCAGCATTCTATTGCGGCGATATGAATCTAGTTTATCCTTCCTTCCTTTTTGACGTAGATATGGAGGGAATCTGCTACCAAAGATGCCAAAGGTGCGAAACCCTTGCTTAATAACAATAAAATAAAAACTTTGTCAAGTGTTTGACTAAAGGCAGCTCTATTAAAATTTCACAATATCAGTATGAGCCGTGCATGAAACAACATTATATCCCTCATTTAACATATCTTGAGTTGCGCTATTATTATATAACTGTACTTTATAATCGACATAAAATTTAATGATGCTAAGCGCTTCCGCATTTCCTGACTTATTGCTACTGAGACAACGGCTCTGTCCAAAACTTTTGACTTACTTGTGGTTATTGTAAATTTCCTTGCACGAGACAAAGGGCTTTCCTGCCAAAAAGAAAACGGTAGAAAAACGTTAAGAAACAAGCACAGAGAGAGAGGCAAAATATAGTTGTTGCTAGGGATTTTCCCACTCGTTCAACACGGAAGAACAACATTTCCCTTCTATGTGCGCAGTCGCACCAAAAGCCTAGCCGAATCAGTTCATCGCCGATTGTGCCGCTTGGAGACTCGAAGCGAGAAGCGCGCGCCAATCTTTCTCATAATGATCTACGCAAAATTTACCAGGCTTGACGGTGGGTTTCTCTTGAGAAATGGCATTTACAGCAGCTATGAGCTTATCAAACTTGTTTCCCATGGTTTTCTCCAGAGATTTTATGGCTTTCTCGACGGCGTTTGAGGAAGTCTGCCACGCGACCTCGGCGGTTACAATCACGAGTGCAAAGAACCAAACGTTACGGAGCACTCGCATTCTGTCGATTATGCTGTTGATAAACGTTCCTAAAGATTCCGCTCACGCAGTGTCTCAAATGAGTTGTTATGTTCAATAGTCCACCTCAATTCTGTTGGGGATGTTTCGGAACGTGAACATTTTCCTGGCAGCAGTCAGCTATAGCCAATCAAAGTTAACCACATTTCTAGTAACTTTTAATTCATTCATGCTTGTTTTCTTTTTTTCGGATGTCAGTTTTAAAATGGCATTTTTTTAAATAGCATCGCGACGATAATCTCAGAAAAAAGAAAATTTAACGACGGCATCCACTAGTTCAGCCTGGCCGATTTATGTTAATCAAGTGACAAGTCCAAAATGTGACGATAATTAGTTCAGATAATTTCGTCTTTTTCCGTCAAGACACAACAATTGTAAACATTCAATTCTTAAGCTGAACTCAGCAGAATATTTCAATAACGGCGAGACATGTATTTGTTTGCACAGGAATTTCGTCCGCGAAATTATTTCAATCGACATAATTTTTTTTATTTGATGACAGATTTATATCGTCTTTGCTGATGCAGAATTTTTGCTACATGTCAAAATTTGAGACAAAAACATCTATGAGGAAGTAAGTGTTCAAAAACAATTGTCATTTAAATTACGTTAATATGTGATCCGCATAGCGCTACGCTTTTTTTATAAGAACCTTTTTTATAAGAACGTTAAGGCTCAACCCCCAAATCAGCCGTTCTTATAAAAAAAGTGGATTTATTCTACTAGCTTTTTATGCTCTTATTTCTTATTGTTTCTATGTAAATATCTTAGCCCTCTAACTTTGGCAACTTAGTTATTCAAAGGCATTCACAATTGTAAAATTATGGACATAAACAGCGATATGCATGCAGCCGAGTGGTTAAGGCATGCGACCAGTAACCTGGAGGAGAGACCCACGTTCAAATGCTGGCTGAACCACATTTTCACTCATTTACCGTATATAAACTCTAAGTGGGATGATTAAAGCCAACTCGGCGCTATGCGCCTCGTTGGCTATCTATCATCTCATATCCGACGCGCGCTCATGTAATAATTGTTTTATTAAAAACAATCACTGACAATTTTGCTGGATCCTGTTGATTTCGCTTTGCGAGAACTATTCCTCGGTTATGGTATAATTGCTCACATATCACTGGCTACTCTGAGCCAATCAAACCTCCGGAATTGCGTTATACAATGATCTAGGTTATAACCATAACACTGTCAAATCTAACTTTCCGTATATTCAGTATATTCCGTTGGCAGTCAGTCTATCTTGCAAAATCCCAGTCATCAATCATTTTAAATGTGTCAACAATAAACTTTATATGCGATTGATCTGAACTTCTTCAAATGTTCCCTGATTTTCTGAGGACATTTTACTGATGGATGGCAAAGTATCTCACTTGTATGCTTTATTGAGAGAACTGGGGATTTAGAAGTGAGCAGCGTTGATTAATTTCTTGCTTTTATAAAATTGCAATAAACTGCATGGTGTAATTATGATTGATTCGTGTCTTTGCAAACATTTCTGCTATAGGCAAGTATAATGAGAATGAAAATTATACCATTGACAAAACAAAAATTAACTGGAACATACCTTTAGGTCTTTCTTCGTGAAACAACGTTGCACATTGCATTATTTCCTTGTGTTGTTAATTTGTCTGGCGCTCATAAAACGTGTAACAAGCATATTGATAGACTTCTGACTCCGTTCCCATTGATGAGGTTGCGCAAAGATTTTGACTTGAGAAAGATGGTCGTTGAAACAGAATATCCGAGGATTATAGTCGTTGAACGTAATCATACTAAATCACTTGTCGTAAAAGACGAAAATAATTTTTATTCAAATTAAGCACTTGAGGTTATTTAACTGGAAACCATTCCATTGTTCTTCGTAACATGTTATAAACAGCATATAAAAAATATACAAATTAAAAGTGATTAATGGTATGTTTTTTAGTAAGAATTTTTAACTATAACATCAGTTAGAACATTATTAAGAGCATGACTTATAATAAATATCACAGTTCTAAAAAAATAAAAGGATCTCTGCTTGAAGGGTAGGGGATTGTAAGCCCATAAACATTCAACAGAAGTAAGAGTGGTCCAATATCGATACCGACGACTCGATATTATCGATACTGGTATCGACTGCTTCGATACCGATAAGCTTGGCCGCACAGTTGTCAAGTTGGATGAAAAGCGGCTACACATTCTTTGCTGTGTTTGTGGTATACGAGTTCATGTCAAGCGAAACATCAAACTAAAGCACAGTTGAATTAAATTAAATAGCTATCTTCACGGTACTAAACTGGTCCACTTCAAATGACGAAGCCTTTGTGCTTTAAGAGTGACTAAACTTCAATTTTCCTAAATGCGCCCCTTTTAGCGTGTAGAGTGTGTGCACGACGGCCATGTTGGAGGACCGAAACAATACAATGATTTTCCTTTGGGAAATATATTCTATTTTTATGCAAATATCTTCTATAGTTTTAGTCCTCCAACATGGCCGCCGTGTACACTCTATACGCATGCAAACATTACTTGCAGACGTGAAATTGGTTTCTATGAGGCAAGGAGCAATAAATGATTCTGAATTTTCCAAAACAGTTCGCTTTCACAATTCACATCTTTTACAACACAGATTGAATGTTTACATAACAAAACCTCTTTTTAAAAGCCCTAAAACTGACCTACATCTTATTTCCCCTTACAATATCGCTGCTTGGTTAAACATACAGGTTAAGAGAATAGAGGATATGATCACTACAGATAAAATGCCTTGATGTTCAAACAAATTCTTAAAAAAAAAAATTAAAAAAATAACAATTCAACTTTGAAATA
>NW_028145518.1:172500-205000 GCF_977016875.1 Pavona decussata | reverse complement strand
GAAACAACATTGTATACCTCTTTTAACATATCTTGAGATGTGCCATAATTGTATAACTGCTAAAATCGGCATAGAATGCAATAAAAGATGTTAAACGCTTCCGCATTTCCTGACTTATTGCTCCTGAGACAACAGTAACTGTTCTCTCCAGAATTTTTTGACTTACTTGTGGTTACTGTAAATTTCCTTGCACGAGACAAAGGACATTTCTGCCAAAAAGAAAGCGGTAGAAAAACGTTAGGAAACAAGCACAGAAAGAAAGGCAAAAAATACATTTGGAGCTAAAGATTTTCCTACTTGTTCTACACGGAAGAACAACCCTTCCCTTCTATATGCGCGGTCGTGACGCAAGCCTAGCCGACTCAGTTTATCGCCGACCACTCGAAGCGAGAGGGGCGCGCCAATCTTTCTCATAATGATCTACGCAAAATTTACCAGTCTTGACGGCGGGTTTCCCTTGAGAAATGGCATTTACGACAGCGCATACAGCTGTGTCACCATCGAGTTATGGATGCACTTGAGAGGTTTGCTAAGCACTCAAGCAGCTAGAGTTGCTCTCGACTACGCCTCGAGCGACTCTCACGCTTCTTTCGTGTTTAGCAATCTTCCGCATGCATCCATAACTTGATGGTCGCACGTTTACCATTTATTAATTTTCAATTGTTTTATGGTTATCAGCCTTCTTGTTACATCTTCATTATGCTTTTGTTATACTATTAAAATGTATATAAACTGTTTTAAAATTTTTCCGGAATTTAGAAATATTTTCAAGAATTTTAGAATTTTGGGGGGAAAATTCCAGCAATATTTTTTTTTCCATTTTGGGTAAATTTGTATCTAAGCCTTGTTAAGAGTCAAAGAGGATTGCTTGCTTAAAAGCAAATTGTTTGTGATTTAGTGAACTGTATGGTGATTTATTTAGATTTTTGTGTTCAAACAGACAAACAAAGTATGTTAAGATTCCTACTTTCCCCACAATGCGTTCCTTTGAATCCACCTGCACATACACAGCGATATCCTTTGTCAGTGAAACCTGTTTGACAAGTTGCATTGTTCTTGCAAGAATTCTTCAAACAAGCGTCCTAAAAAAGAAGGAGAATACATCCCTTATATTTCGATTTAGACATCACATAATTATTAAATTTGATTTATTGAAACTCCATTAAGGTCGGTGTATACTAGCGAACATGAATCGGGCACATTCCTCTTTGTGTGCACTGCAATATTTTTGTAGCGGCATGCAACATTGGACATTTTGGTTCACTAATTGTCTCCGCTTCATAGCGCAGTAACGCAAACAAGCGAAATTTTATGCAACATGTTCAGGGAAATTTCATAAAATTGACGACGTTAAACGAGAAAAACTGTTCCTGAACCCCATTGCAATTGTGCCCCGACCTTATCAGTAATATAATCGTTCAACTAAATTCAGCGCTTATACGAACACTTGAGTAACTCCAAAACTCAATTACCTTTGCTCCACGATAGAAAAAATCTTTTTCGTTCACCAGCTTGTCGTGTCTGGCACCTTCATGAGTAGCATTGTTCAGTTCACAGCGGTGTCTTCCATTGTGGCTCGCTTTTGTTTTTAAAAAGTTATAACTGACACAGTTGGGTTCCATGTAGCAGAGGGTACGGCACGAACCTTCCACGATGACATCAGCGGTATGTATAGTGTGATTTTTTAAACGTTTACCATCATAATTATAGTCTGGCATGAACTCCAGTTGGCGACAATCATCTGAGAAGTGGAGAGTTGACATTAAAATACAAATATGATGGAAAAAGTAAATATTAAAGCTCATATTGCTAGAAGAGACTTTATCATGGAAAGAAAACTAATTACGTGGCATACGATATAATGCACTCGTTTTACTTTTGCCTTTTGAGACAATGGTCGACCTGCTAAACCCAAATTCTGCTTTGGGCCGTTTAAATGAAAGGGAAGCTTTCAATCGACATCACTAAAGTTCTCCGTGCTAACTTTTCTACAAGATCAGCCAAAGGTAATTAGCATGTATCATTACTGTCAATGTCAGTAAGCCACCAGCGAGATTTTATGACATTCTACTCACGCTGTCGATGGTAGTCTTTCCTTTAGTTTTACAACCTTTACTACGAAGCTAATTTCTCATTCTACGTTAAAATGTCACGGGCTAACATAAGAAAATTATAAAATAACAACTGGTATTGAAAGCTAAGAAAGCTAACTACGTTTCTTAGCTAAGGTTTACGGACAACTGTTTTGGGCTTTTTGTTAAGGATTTCCTTTTTTTAACTAAAAAATACTTACATTATCACCTGCTAAAATTTAGAGCTGCCGCCCGCGGTAATTTGCAATTTGAGCCATGTAGGTTTTCATTTGGTACTAAGCTTTTTCTTCTATCATCCAGTTTGCTTTAGTTTCAAGTATAAGACTAGGATTTAGTTGGCCGTGTTGGCATTCAACCCTACCGGCGTCTACGTTTGCGGTGTAGAAACTTGTTGATGTTTACGCACGGAGATGGTAACACGCAGAACAAAACGTGATCATCAAGCGGAACTTCGTACACAAAAGTCTTGTTCGACAAATTGCCCTTTGCGAACACCCTATTTTTGGATCGCTATACCGATGATTCGTTGCAATTTTCAAGAAAAAAATTTACCTTAGTTAACGCAGAAGTAGTTTCTTCAAAATCCTGACTGTCGGCCTCGTTGTAAAAAGTTTTAGCTAACTTATTACAAGGATTGCAAGGTATTATTTATAAAGTTTCATTCAGTTTCAAAACCCATCGTTTAATCATCCATGCCATGATCACAATAAACCTTACTAGTGTTGAACAATGACTAACTAACGGAATGTACCAACCTTGTGAACTGCAGAATTGCCCGTGGATCCGCGGGAACAATTCGATTGTACTCCAAAGCATTAAAATAAATTTCATGATGGTACAAATACTGTTATACCCTCCGGCATAAAATCCCACTCCAGTGCTAAATTGCCCAACACCAGCTAATAAACTGTTTGTACAGGTGTAATAACTAGCAATCTCGTGTACTGGAGAATTGTGCGTGAATCTGGGGGAACAATTTGAGTGTGCTTCGCACCCTTTTAACGACAGTCTGGCATGGAACGTTTGTGTTTTCGTTCTTCCAATTAACAATAATTAATAATTAATTGCAAGTTCCTGTCTATATTGTTTTTCACGACTAGTCTTCTTTAGGGCCGCGGGTACAATGAAAGAAAACAACAGCTGCTAAAAATAGAAAAATAATTAAACGCAAGAGTAAAAATAAGTAGTCAATGGAGGGCTAGCATGAATGGATCAATTTGGTTTATTTATAGGTAAAGAGATCCCTCAGGAAAGGTTCCGTTGCAGTTTAATGTGATCTTTGTATTCATACAAACCAAAGAAAGAAGATTCTGCAGGTTTTATTTTTCCGAAAAAAAATCAATAACAACGTAAATATAATATTTTAAAGCGTTCTCTATTTAAAAGTTAAAAAAATGGTTAAAACGACCTTTCGATTGCCAGTCTGCAATCTTTGACAAGGGGTGAATAAAAAGCGTGATCATGAAATATATTCAGCTAAAAGTGTGAAAAAGAAAAATGACAGATTTATATTGTCTTTGCTGATGCAGGGTTTTTGTTACATGTCAAAATTTGAGACAAAAACATCTATGAGGAAGTTCTAAGGTTTTCAAAAACAATTGTCATTTAAATTACATGTGTATGTGATCCGCATAAAACCGAGTAGTGTGGTAGGGACCACTGTTTCTGAATTTTTGCCGTGGATTCTCATTCATTTGCGGTGGAATGAATTAACGTCGATGACGTCATAGATAGAAATGACGTAATTCGAAACAATGACATCATAACCTAAAAAAAAAGGATAATAACATCACCGGGGTGGAGGGGGTGAAGGTGCTGTCAACAGAAATTAAGACACCATTATCGAAAAATAGAATAATTGCATTCATGATTGGGGTGGAGGGGTTCATATGGTTCTTTTTCTATTGACGAGGTCGCGTAAAGATTTTGATTTGAGAAAGATGGTCCTGGAAACAGAATATCCAAGGATTATAGTAATTGAACTTAATCATATTAAATCACTTATCGTAAACACTCATGTTCTTCCTAGCCGGTTTCAAACAGCATAAATAGAAAAGTGAATGGTATGTTTACTGGTAAGAATTTTTTTAACTGTAACATCAGTTAGAATTAACATTATTTTAAAAGAGCATGACCTATAATAAATATGGCAGTTGTAAAAAAAAGATCTCTGCTTGAAGGGTAGGGGATTGTAAGCTAATAAACATTCAACAGAACTAAGGCTGGACGAATATCGATACCGAGGACTCGATATTATCGATACTGGTATCGGCTGTTTCGATACCGATAAGCTTGGCCGCACACGTGTCAAGTTGGACGAAAAGCGTCTACCCATTCTTTGCTGTGTTTGTGGTATACGAGTTAATGTCAAGCGAAACATCAAAACTAAAAGCACAGTTGGATTCATTGAATAGCTGTCTCAGTGCTAAACTGGACCACTTCAAATGACGAAGCATTGGTGCTTAAACACTAAATAGATGAACTTCAATTTCCCTAAAGGCGCCACCTTCTGCGTATACATGCAAACAATACTTGCAGACGTAAAATTGATTTCTATGAGGCAAGAAGCAAGAAATGATTAAGAATTTTCCAAAACAATTCAATTTCACAGGTCACATTTTAGAAAACAAATTAAATGTTTAAAAAAACAATATCTCTTTAAGATCCAATACTGACCAAAACCTTATTTCCCTTTACAATATCGCTACTTGATTAAACATACAGGTTACGAGAAAAGAGGATACGATCACTACAGATGAAATGCCTAGATGTTCAGACAAATTCCTAAAAAAAATAAAAAAAATAAAAATTCAACTTGAAACATGGTAACATTGTTGAAAATTTTTAGTTGTAGGAAGCATTCCAGTTGGCTATGTAACAAGCATGGCTGAGGAGTTGAACTCAGATCAACAATGAAACATAAACATTCTATTCATAATTTTTCTCGGCAGGTTGGCAGACAAATCTTGATCTAAACTAACCTCTTGCATATGTTAGGGCCGTGGATCACCAGCTTGTCTGAACTACAGTAGTTCCTGGAGGAAAGGAGGTTATTATTCAATCGTACGAAAACTGGTTGATAATATCAATTTCATGTCACGTGACTTAAAAATTAAACTTCAACGGTAATGTCTTCTGTGTAAAAATTTGTTTGCACATTTTTCTCTTTTATCAAGGCTCCTTTTGCCTAGTTCCTAGGCCTCTTTCTGTTTTTCATCTCGGTCAATCCGTTTCGGGTCACGTGGTCCGAGCCCTAGACAAAAATCAAAAACTGAGACTAATGTCTTAATTTTTTCTGGCGCGAAATTTTACGTTGAGCGGTTCGCGCCATGGCAGAAAAATCGGAGTTGGTGAGTTCGAACACATTTTCAACGCAAATGCTTCTATCGATAAGTGTCTTTCGAGTGCACAAGAGCAGTTAATTCATATTATTTTTGTAAAGGAAACAAATGGACCATACGGTACGGCTTAAGCTCCTCTAGAAAGCGCCTTTTCGACAAGCGAGTATCGAGCCGTAAAAGAGTAAACCGCTAGATTCATCGATAAGAAACAAGAGTAACATCTTACACACCCTAACAAGCGAGTTCAGAGTTTTCAGTTGACTATCGTGGGAAAGGGATCTGGATGGAAAATTAATTTGAGTGCACTGCGGATCATTGCGCAAGACAATGAAGTTTAAAAGATTGACTCACAAAAACTAACTTTTCTTGCGTTGGGAAAATACTTTGCTTATTCTCTTTTCTGTCAACACTCTTACCACTCAAGTCAGTCCCATCACCAATTTATTTCTTCTATAAAGAAACTAAATAACACCTTATCCTTGTTTCTTGGTGAAGTACAGAATAACATAACGAGTACAGATTTTTGTGTTGCGTTTGTTGTTTTTAAAACTGAAAAAGCTGTTTTCTTATCGAAGGATTACATTTCTTTGTGACAAAGTTCTGTTTTTAGTTCCTGCGCTCAGCAAGATTTGGGGCTCAACGAACACCCCTATCGAAACCTTAGCTACGCGCCTGTTCCTTGTGATTGTTATTGCACCAGAATGTAGCCCATGGCTTTGATGTGCTTATCTCCGTTATCTCCTCCATACATAGCTTCGTTTCCACACGTGTTGGAGTCGTCGTGCAACCCTCCAGTACCAAAACCGATTCTGGAATCAGGAGAATTGCAGTCATTTTGTTCATTAGCAACGATGCCGATTCTGGCTCTGGGGGAATCAGCATTGGGACCCACAATGTTGAACCCTTCTTTGTTACACATTGACTGCAAGGATGCAGAAGAACCGAGAAGCGACTTCCACGTGTTACGACCCAGTGAGGTGGCGCGGTAATTACCATCGGCGATCAGTGAGTACAGGGAGTTGGCGCGCTTGGTGATGACAATGAATTTTGTCTGATGTCCAAACTTCATACCGAGACAGATCTTGGAAAAGGATGTGTTCCAGTAGGTTGGTAGCTTTGTTTCATGATTGTCAAACAAGGTCTTTCCTCCTGTTTAAGTCGCTCTTGTTACTCCAGATTTTGGACTTGAAGTGAAACGTTGGCTGGGTGTAAATAAAGGAAAACATGTAGGAAAATTACAATAAGTTACCACATTCACATATCCACTTTTAAAAAACAACAGCTGGAAGCTAACTTTGATAAGTCTGCCTTGAAAGAATTCGGAGTGTCTAGAATCACTTTCATGACCTTTATTAGCATTTTCAAAGAATTTTGAGACAGCAGAATTTGAACGATTATATTTCCGGAGAGCGGATGGTCAAAATGTTAAATTGAGTGATCCAAGTATCTCGTACAGCTCCTGAAGGTACAAAGAACATAAACGTGATCTTCTTTTGTATATAAAGATTGATGTCCATATTCCTACATAAAGACAAACGGTTGGTTGTCACGTGATACCTTAATGCCATCAGTTTTCATGACCAGCGCCCATCCACCTCCTCCACATGCTCCAAGCCCATGGCGTGACATGTGACAGTACACAGGAACCTTTCCAGATGGCATTTAGAGTAAATAAGCTTCGTTTCCTTGGGACCTGGTAACAAGAAAATTGTATTCCTTTCTGCACTCACCTTAAGGTTTAAAAAAAATGTGGCAAAATTCCAATTTTTACTTAAATTTTTTAACGATTTTTCCTCAAATATCGGTCAGCATTCTTAATTCTACTGCGGCGTTAATGAATTTAGTTTTTCCCTCCTTCCTTTTTTACGTAGATATGGAGGGAATCTGCTTCCAAAGATGGCAAAGGTGCGAAACGCTCGCTTAAAAACATAAAAATCAAAACATTGTCAGGTTTTTGACTAAATGCAGCTCTGTTAAAAATTTCGCAATATCAGTATGAGCCGTGCATGAAAAAAACATTATATCCCTCCTTTAACATATTTTGAGTTGTGCCATTATTATATAACTGCTAAAATCGACATAGAATACAATAAAAGATGTTTAACGCTTCCGCATCTCCTGGGTTAATGCTCCTGAGACAACGGTTGTCTCCAAAATGTTTTTGACTTACTTGTGGTTATTGTAAATTTCCTTGCACGAGACAAAGGGCTTTCCTGCGAAAAAGAAAACGGTAGAAAAACGTTAAGACAAAAGCACAGGAACAACCCTTCCCTTTCATATGCGCGGTCGCGCCACAAGCCTAGCCGACCCAGTTCATCGCTGACTGTTCGAATTCCGCTTGGAGACTCGAAGCGAGAAGCGCGCGCCAATCTTTACCAGGCTTGACGGAGGGTTTTCCTTGAGAAATGGCATTTATGGCAGATGTGAGCTTATCAAACATGTTTCGCATGGTTGTTGTTGAAAAGTAGTAAGATTTCCTGTAACCCTATCCACCACTTGTATCTTGCCTTTTTCTTTCACGGAATTAAAAAAGTTGCTTTTTCTTTCAGGCAAATGTTGTACTTTTTCCACAATCATATGCTTTTGACTGAAGAGAAATCTGAATATTGAAAGACGGGGGGATTTTGAAAGCCAATTGACAAACGTTGACGTGCTTGACATATGACAGACTGGCAGATCCCGCGTGTTGCGAAAAATATCTGAAGGACAATAAACACAATAGCCTCCATTTGACTTTAAAGCTATGCTCAAATATTTTCCCTCGGGCATTATCTGTTCCTCGAAGCTCACAGTTTTCCTCGAGCTTCGCTCTCGGAAATCAGTAAGTTTTTTGGAACAGATAATGTCCGCGTACAAATATCTGAGCATATTTTTGCGCCAAATGCAGGCTATTGTAGTCAACTTTTTCACATAGTATCAGCCTTGCAGTTTGTGTTATTGTTTATATATATATATATTTTTGCTCGAACTCGCGCTGCTTAGCTCCGGCAAACAAATTAATTAAACTCGCTTCGCGAGGAACTATATTTGGTCTTCAGTTTAAGACAGTGGTAACTGTAGTGAGTTATCTTGGTAGTGTGATTGCTCCTCTGTTTTTGTCTAGCAATTTACGCTTTGAATATCCAAAACAAAAGAACGTAAATGGTGCTAGGGTCACACAAAGGCTATTAATTATGGTCAAGACAATGCTCACTATAAAATAACTATTTTGGTTATGTAACGATAGTAGAGCAATTGGAAGATCAAAACCAACAGAAGGTAACTTTAGTTAAACCCAAACAGGGTGCACGGGTTAAACCTTAGGAAACTAAGAACCGATGAAAATGTGTTCTTTGACATTTCTTTGCATGGAATACGTGCTGATTATTTTGTGCAAGAAACACATGGTTCATTTGGGCACAATTTTTGGAGGCTTTTTTGCCCCGTCGAATTTGGCGGCCTGGTGCCCTCAGTTCTGTTGGTGGTGAACCCATGCCATTGGCATTGCACTCTCCATTAGATGTTAAGTCCAGGAGCCATTGCATTCACCCTACTGGGGGGCAGCGGTGGGGGAAGAGAGGGGGGGAGGGGGGGGGGGGCTTCAGTGTCTCTTATAGAAAAGCGTTATCCCAGACCTACCTCCATCAGTTGTTAAGTCACAGTAGACTTTTAAAGGGTTGCCAGTTCTCTCGGGGTCGATCCAGTGCTATCCGTTTTTGTTGGAGATTCCAACGTCCCAGATGTGTTTGCATGACTGAGCGGAATGGTCTGGATGAGAACCGATGGCTACTGCAAGGCATTAGTGAACAAAGAAAATGATATCAGTGAGTGGTCAATAAATCCATATTCTCATCCGGCATTAAATTCTATTTAAATAGTGATTGTTATTTGCGCTTGCCTCGGGGAAACAAATACAAGTTTGATGATCGAACACGGCTCCAAAACCAACACTTACACCTTTCATAACAAAGGGAATGTTAAACCAAAAAAACTTTAGGCTAAGATCATGCAAACTGTACAGTTAAAAAAAAACGTTTTGAAAACGGTTTTTGTACTGTTTTATATTTCTTACATCGAAGCTGAAGATGTATGTAGCAGTTCTTCGCCTTTTGCTAGAACCTAACTACAACGTATGAGTACCAATGTTGAAGGCGCCTCGCGTACAAGCTGTCTACAGCTTCTTGTTCCTTTGTGTTTTCCTGAAGGTCTCAATTTACAATCTTACCACTTCACTTAGGGCTGCCTAATCTCGTACCAAAATCATCTCACTCTTCGGATACGAAGACAAACAACTGGGTACGAGATTAAGGGTTGCCAGGCAAGGATTTTTTTTGTTCAAGCCTAAACATTAAAAGTATAATGATTACCCGTCTTATAAATGTAGAAGTGTTACTCACCAGCGCATTTTTTCCCTGCGTATCCCTGGTGACAGTGGCCGCTACTTGCGGTCGACATCTCTCCATGGCGCTGTCGGCCACTGTCAATACAGGACACCTGTGTTGTGAGTGAATTGCAATATGTGAGACACTCCTGCAAATTGCATCGGGTTTCAAATATTTAACCGTAAAGCTAAATGAATAATCTGAAATATAGATTTTTGACGCCTATTTTGTTTATATAGGAGCGCGGAAGCCTTTAGACTGAAAACTGAGTAACTTACTGTTTACTGAAGTGAATTACGAACCTTTGCGTTATTGCAAATATCCAAACAAACTAAACTTTATCAATCACAAGATAATAGGCTAACAAAGTGTGTGAGGCTTCTTTAATATTTCCATTGGTTCCTAAGAAAATGGTCTGTACACTTTTTCGATGGTTGTCATCCGCTGAGACGCCAAAGGAAAAATATTGAGCATTTTGAAATTTTATAACATAGAAGACAAAATTACTGAATGCGGATTGGTCGAAACAGAGGGCGTTTGTTTCTTTGTTTTCCTTTCACCGAGGGCAAAATTACTCACTCTTAATTGGCCCAGCGACGGAAATACTTGCTCCTCATTGACTGAGCGCACCATTTCTACATTTAGTCGGGTTCTTTGTTTTCTTCTGCTGCAGCAACAACGAATTCTTTCAGATTCTTTTGAGTTCGACTATTTAAGCCGGATTGTTTGTGCTCTATTCGAGCACGATACACCCCCTAATCGAGCACAGTCATCAGAGGTCGATAAGTAACGGTGCTCGATATGAATGTAGAGCTCGATGAAGATAACCGAGCTCGACGGCGATTTCGAGCTCGAATAGACCTGTGCTCGGTATACCGCAAATGGAGTACGATATTGCGAGGTGGATTACAAATCGAGCTCGAGATGGTTCTCGTGCTCGATTATCATGATTCGAGCTCGGTTGCCCAGAAACAAAAAATGATCCACAAATACACACTCGCATTTAGCATTGATTATTGAAAGAGTTAAATAAAACGTACCCGTTCTTTCTATTCCTTCCTCTTTAATGCTGCACCACTAAGTTTCTACAAATGCCATACATTTGCTCAATCAGCAAAGGTTATTAATTGAATCCATTTTCTCACAGCACACGCATCCAAGACCATTGAGCATCCGTTCAAAAACATCTTTCAAAACTCCGGTGACGTGTCACGCAACCCCAAGTTCAACCTAACTATACCAGAAACTGTTTTAGAATTCACACACTGAGTAGCTGCAGATATCACCTATACTGCGTTTTCACACTGATTCTCCTACAGTTGACAAAAACGGAACATCGGAAATTACCTAATCAATTCATCTGGAACATTCCAGAACACTTACGTCATTGTCCAAACACTCTAGATTATTTTTCGAATCTAAATGTCTGTCATTTCCCGGAGTTAGCAATCAATGATGTAGTGTTACTAAAAACAGGTTTCCAGAACATCATGGGCTGCCTATATATGGGCTTTAATTGCTTAGCACTTTTTCAATCAGTTTTGTGAAGGAGATCAACCGAGGCACACAAAAATTCCAGGGTGATTATTCTCCGGCATCTTCAAAGTAATGTGTGAGTAATGGCTCTTTGCAGCTATAGTACGCTACTCAGTCAGACTACTCCTTGCGGACAATTTAGTAATTACCCTGGTCACTTTGAATGTGTCGCTCTCAAGGATTGTACGAAAGACATCACAGGGCACTTAGCGAGTCTTAAACTCAGTACCGATGAGGGCATAGGCTTGAACTGAAATGAAGTTGCTGTTACCTAGAGCTGGTAAGTACTTTTGTAATAGCACAAACATAAAGGCTTCCTGTGTTTGTTTTCCATCTCACTTGGTAGAGATAATGTAATCTAAGTTGCCAAAAAATGTTTTTAGGTGATTTTCACAGTGGAACAAAGGTATCATACCTTAAACATTTGCCCACGCCAAAGGGCCGACTTTGGCATCCGTTGCAGCATGTGTGTGAAGACCTGGGCCTAGATATTCCTCCCTCACCCTTCCACAAAAAGGCCCCATACCCGGCTCTTCTAGAGGACTTTACTAGCAAGTGCACGTGCGGTAGTAATCCAATAAGAACTGCAGGCCTGTAGCAAGGTTAAATCAACGAGGGGGTGGGGGCAAGCAAATTGGTTAAACAAAGCTACACCCCCCACCCCCGTCAGTCAAAAAACAGACCCGGTGGGGAGTTTAAGGTGCAACGAGAATATCAAAAGAAGGAGTAGATTTACTAAGCAAAACAATAACTTTGCAACTGCATCACACTTTCTGGTACATTTCTTTGCCATCACCGTACGCGGACTACCACGAGAAATTGCCTAATTTCACGTTTGAGTCTTTGAAGGAGGACGTAAAAAGACGACGACAAATTTTCCTTCCTCTTTTACTGATTACAGTGAACTTAGTAATCGGGCAGTAAGAATCCGTCCTCAGGAGAATTAGCCTAAAATGAAACTGAAATATATACGTTAAAATTTACACTTCCAAAAATTCTGGGGTGGGGGGAGGGGGGGGGGGGAAGGGGCTCAAGCCACCCTGCCACTCCCCTGCTATATGGATCTGGGGATGGGTATTATATTTTTTCAGAGTTTCGGGAGGATGGCCAATTTCTAAAAGAAAAGCGAAACCTCTTTAACCGCAAATTATGACAAGGAAAAAAAATCCTACATAGATTTAAAACGGATTTCTACGTAGCTGTCAGTTCAGGAGAAAAATTCTTACACAAAAAAATTATCTTACTTCCTTCCCCACTCAGAAATATAAAATCCAGTCTTGTCAACACTAGTCGTTTCGGATAGTATTTTGCTTGATTTAGTTTAAATGTAACTAAAGTTGAAGTAATTAAATAAGTATGGTTTCAGTACCTAACCCGATGGTTTGGTGTTGCGTGACATAGAAAGATTGCAATCTCGATTGCGGTTAACATGACCGCGTGACTATATTTATCCTACGTTTCCCGCTCAATGTCTTCAATTTCGCAGAAAAATTGAGTTGTTTGCATTAGCATCAAAGGCCACAATTATTTTGCACTATTCTCATCTATGTACTCATGTTTTTCTTTTCTTTTTTCGAGAAAACATAAACGCGGAATCTCACGCTTTGGATTTTGGCCTAATTCGAGTTAATTAGCTTCCATTTTGTCGATAATCTTGTGTTATTTGAGCCGAATACATTGCAAAAGTTCTCCGATTTTCTCAGAGGGAAGCGTTGCGAGTCCGAGCTTGAAACTTAGCATGGTGAATGTTTAATAACTATATGTTAAGGCTGTAAAGTAAAATTATCGAAAACTGAGGTACCAGGAACACTTTTGTGCCGTTAAATATTACCTATATTTCGCCGCTATTTTTAGCGCTCTACAAAGGTGGTTTTAAAGTGCTCGCTAGAATCACAAAATGGATAGATTTGAAAATGTTTAGTAGTGGACAATAAACAAGAATAGTTTTTCATAGTTTGTGTAAAGTTTGACTTCAACTGAAGTTATTTTAAGCATTTGGCAGTGCTTCGTCCGCGCACCTTATTTTGAACCTTCAGTTGGCCGAAAAACCGCACTTTGACCGCATTTTCAATTTTTTGCGAATCTCTTAAAATTAAAAAGTCGCTGGAACTTTTAAATATGATTTTTGAAAATAGCTCACCAAAGGGTATTTTTGGACCGAATATGAGCGATTCGCCAAATTGGTCGTTGACGGCGAATTCTCGATCCTTACAGGCAGCCGCTCTTAATTAGTCGCAATTAACTGCTCAACAAAATTAATATAGCATCTCTGTCACATTTTCTACTTCCAAGAAGAAACGAAGAAAACTAACTCCCAAAATTTATAGTTCCCAATGAAATGTTGTTTTGTAACGTCCGTCCTTAGTCATGGAAATCATGATGTTAATTGCAGTACGAGAATTGAATGTCGTCCCAGCATCGTTTACTTTAAGAAAACAATTAAAATAATTCGCGTTTGTTATGAGATGATACTATTGTAGGCAAGGCGCCGAGTTGGCTATAATCATCCCATATCAGTAAACAAGCGCTAGTGATTTTTTTTTTTTATATAAACTTACCAAGGAATTGTATTTCGATTCAATGATCCAGTTTTTACCAGCAAATCATATGGGTCTTATCACGGTTTCCGACGCCATTTTGACGAGTAGGCAAACAGGGTTGAAATGACAGTGTTTGTATTGAAATCCGATGTCATATAAATTTTATAAAACATCTTGGCACTAGGAAAAGGATTTTAAGGAAAAAAAATTGAAGGATGTAGCTGTGCCAGAAAGCGTCCAGTCGTGTTTTGAACTTCCCATACATTTCTCTGTATAGTGAACTAGCAGTGAACCGCTACTAAAAATCGTTCGCGGGAAAAAATACAGGGAAATGTATGGACAATTCAAAACACGACTGGACGCTTTCTGGCACAGCTATATTCCTCAAATTTTTTTTCTTAAAATCCTTTTCCTAGTGCCAAAAGTTTCCAATTCATGAATTTTTCAGAAGCGATGTTTTATGAAAATTGTTTGACACCCGATTTCCATACAAACACTGTTATTTCAAGCCTGTAAATAGCGTCGAAAACCGTGATAAGGCCTATTCTTTAACTACGAAAAGCCAAGATATTAAATATTGTTCTGTTTTGTTTATTAATGAGAACATATGCATAAAAATTTTACATTATTCGCATTTTTGTAGTATTCATGTGTTATTGTTTGTTTTTATCATTTTAGCGTGTGGTATGTCGTAATGTGCTGGTGTTTTAAATTATTTTTAGAGTTAGCACAGCATGTTAGAAAACTTAGTTAATGCAATATTGCCTAATTAAGAAATATCGTTTATCTGTTGTTTTTTATTTTGAAGAAAAAAGAAAATTGGTTTAGGTGTTTGCTAATTGTAGAAACCGTTGTCATGCATGTATGAAATCAAGCACCCTGGTGTGAAAAAGCGTGAGTGAAGGAGAAACAGCAGAATGGACCGTTGATAGCTTTGTAAAAGAAGAAAGAAGAGCGAAGGCGTCACACTGCTAAAACAGGTTAGCGGACATTTAGCCATATCCTCGGCAAAACCCATTTGTCGGTGGCAACTTCAGCCTAGTTGGACGGTGAAAGGACGCGAAGGAAGCAAAGAAAACGAGGTAACAAAGCGCTGTTGGACTGTAAGGAGAAAATGAAGTAAATCATTTACTCCTTTGAACATTTCTTTTTCTTAAAAACTAATTGAATAGTCTCTTTTTTGTGTTCTGTAAGTAATATTATTACTATTTTAATCTAGTTTCATATTGTAATTATTTTTACGCGACCCCACAAGCTCTGAGCTTTAAACCCTATCGTGTTTAAATAAATTAAGGATATGTATGGCATTGTATGTATATATATATATATGTATGTAAAAAAAGAAACAATACAATGATTGCTTCACTAAGTCGCAGGAGTGCCCGATGCAAAAACATGCAGAGCGAAATATAAATAAATTTTAGATAGAAAATGTAACACAGTCAAGATAGAAAATGTTAAGATAAGAAAATGTTACATTTTCTATCTTAAATTTATTTATTGATACGTATGTATGTAAATACTTGTATTCTGGGTAGAATGTGTTTCGTAGAGCGCTCAATTCGTTTGATTGAAGAGCAATCTATAATTCTTGACAGCCTGAACTTCTGTCAAGAATTAAATTGTATGTATGTATGTATGTATGTATGTATGTATGTATGTATGTATGTATGTATGTATGTATGTATGTATGTATGTATGTATGTATGTATGTATGTATGTATGTATGTATGTATGTATGTATGTATGTATGTATGAGTTGGAAAAAGGCGTGGACACAATATCAGCGGCTACTTTCTTCAGGTCCTTAAAAACTGTTACTCTTCAGTCAAGTTCACCATGGAAACAGAGAACAATTGTGTTTCCCTTAATTCACACCATCTCTTAAAGTCCAATCAGACTCAAATCTAGCCAAACCACTTGCGTAACGTTACAGAACTGTTTACGATGATAACCTTCAGCGAACTATTGCTGACAGTTTATTCTAACCATTTTGAACCTGAAAATGGTGTCATGATGACCACTCCGAGGCGTCGTTCGATTTATCGTTGATTTTTACCTGCTTATTTATTACTAAAACCTTTGCTTACATGGAATAAATTTTAGGTCGATAAATAGGTCAGTATATAACTAATAGGTAGATAGATAGTAAGCTATGTGCAAAAATATAACTTATGCACAATATGTATTCTTAAGTCTTATGGCAAGATATGAAAATTAAGGAAGTTTCAGAAGATTTGATGTCTTGTGGTAGCGCGTTCCATATTTTTCGAGCGCAAAAAGAGAAAGTAGGTTCAATACATACGTTACTGTCTTGACTGTCGGAACGTGAAGTGAACGAGTGAAGCTTACGGTTTGGTTGATATTTAGTAATAAGAGAGGTCATATAGCAAGAGCTTGTCCATTAAGAATTTTACAAGTTAAGAGCATTCATTACCTTAAAAACAATGCGTGCTTCAACCGGAAGCCAATGAAAATGTTTCAAGACTGAAGTTGTACGGTCAGATCGTCTTATCCACGAGATCAAGGCGTGCTGCAGAATTCTGAATGATTTGAAGTTTAACAGTTACACGCCTAGGTAAGCTACGGTAATGACTATTAGGGTAATTTAAACGGGACACAACAAATCAGTGCATTAATCAGCATTTTCAGGTGGCCTCTAGACAGCTATTTCCTCAGGCAAACAATTGATCGTAGTGGCAATGTAGCTCTCTTGCACGTAAGTGAGTGAGTGAGTGAGTGAGTGAGTGAGTAAGTAAGTAAAACCTTTATTTAGACACGATAAGTATTTAAGCTATGCAGCTTGTGGGGTCGTGTAAATAATATTAAAATACATAAACAATAACTGTAATAACATTGTAAAGTAAAATAAGACTTATGCCTTCTTATATGTATAAACATAACAGCAAAATTTACTATTTACAATAAACAAGTAATCAATAATTGATGGTATTGTATAAATGCTAAAATCATAGACCTAAAAACTCCTTTCAAGGGGGAGCTATCTTCTACAGAATAAATTAGAAAAGTCCATGTCTCTGACCAAAGTAAGTTTGTTAATCATCCTGGAGAAACTTTTCACGCTATTCGCTATACGACAATCAATTGGCAAATGATTCCAAAAAACTGGACCTCTATAAGATATAGAATGCTTTTTGATATTCGATTTAAAAGGTGGTATTTCCAACTTAAGACTGTTGCGTCACGTTGAAGTGATGATGGTGGCTAAGATTGAGTTCCTTGTCCACTATAATACTGCGGTTACACACTCGGTCCCACAGATGTACAATGGTATCACCAAGCAAAAAATCTCTAATGATCGGATGCCTGACAAAGCGAGAACTAAATTGAATACCTTCTGTTTTATCAGGATTGCACAGTAACTTATTGGGAGTGTTCCATGCCATAGCATGGTTTACACATCGTCGTTGGGTGATTGATGAATATGACTGATCATTAGATTTAATGGTAATGTATATTTGCGAGTCATCTCCACGTACTGTTCAGATTATAAGCGCAGACTATATCTTTTAAAGGAACCATGTAAAGAGTAAACAAAAGATATTTTAGTATAGACCGCTCACTCGATGTTGTGTTAACTATTATGACAGATTAAGACCGACCACTAAGGTAAGAGGAGAACCATTTGAACACATTATATAAAAATCCAAAGCAATTGCTGAGACTGTCCTTGAGAATAGTGTGATCGATGGTGTCGACAGCAGCTGACAGGTCCAACATTATAGAGACAACGTCTTGACGAAGATCAATGGTTTGGTACATCATTCATAACTCGAAAAAGGGCATATTTGGTGGAGTGATGTCTCTGATACGCTGATTGCATAGCAGACAATAAGTGGTTTGTCTCCAAGTAGAAATACGTTTGATCCGCAACTACCTTTTCAATACCTGCGGCCATTAAAGGAATATTTGCAACAGGTCGGCAATTTTTTAGAATATCTTTGTCAAGATCAGGTTTCTTCAAAACTCGACGCACTAAAGACTATTTAAGTACAGCTGGGAATACACCAGAGCATAAGGATTTATTAATAATGTCTGTTATAATCAGCGCAGTGACTTAGAAGATGAGTTGGCGTTGGATCAAGTGGACAAGATTTGTTGAAAGTACGTTGAAAGTGTTTTAATAATTTGCTGAGTCATAGTACAGCAAGTGTTCATGAACCCAGGAAACAAGTGAGGGCATCGTATGGGCTCGTTTGTGGCAGGGGGTGTGAAGCCTCCCAAGGTTCTCTCTAACTCGTAAAAACAGTACGATTCGATATCCTTTGTCATATATTAAATGTAATAGTCATCGAAATTTTCAACCAAGAAATGTAGCGAGTCATAAGTCGTCAAACCAAACAAAAAGTCCACAAAACTGGAAATCTTGAAGCGAACAAGCTCTCAACAATTTTTTAAAAATAGCTGAATAGTGCCTGCCTGCTCAAGTTTGGTTTTGTAGTAGTCCGACTCCCTCAGATATTCTACCATTCCGTTGTACCTGTTACGGGCTTCTGTAAGAGTTGCTTATGAGCAGGTGACGTTTTCCACGTTTCGCATAGCGCAAATCATGGTTGTACCCGGCAGCTTGTATTTCAACGTATTCAACTTGAACAAAAACGGCGAACTACCCAGGAACCAAGCTGGTAGGCGTGTCGTTTGAGTTCTACCTTAAATTTTGTCGTTTGACGTTGTTTTGCAAAGGACGGAAAACAAATGTACGAAAATTTAAAACGCACGTGCAGAGCGATGTTTTTTCCTCATTATTAGATCTATTGATTTGCGGCGTTTTCGCTGTGGTTATTTAAGTTCCCAAGTGTAGTGGTTATATCACGCCCGACTAGTTACCGGTTCCAGTCCCGCTCGGGGCAACATGTTTTTCTTTTACCGGTTCCAGTCCCGCTCGGGGCAACATGTTTTTCTTTTAAATGTGAAGTGCGTGTTGAAGCCAGGAAAGCAAAGTTCTCCAGATAAATTGAGTTTTACCAAATGATTAAAAAGCCTCGCTTCTCGGCCAACTATTCAGTTTTTGGACAATCTTTGGTTTCGGAAATTATCCTCCGATAAAACCGCCACATGAAGGGATTTATCTACTGATCACAGTTTTTAATACATGGAGAACCACTGTATATTAATTCGGCGCTGTGATTGGTTCGCTACTATAAGCTATTTGCTCACATCCTACAATGCCTTCCCCTGAATTTGAACATTTGTCTCAAAGCCAACATGCCCTTTGAGCTTTCACCTACAAGCTGATTGTCTTATTTCTTTTCTGGCAGGGAAGATTACTAGATGAATTTAAATGTCAATACTGTTAATTAATATCCACTTAATTAGCAGCCCTGCCTCGTTACGAGATCATGCACCCAAACAAATTATACATTGTTTTTTTATGAAAGTGTCACCTTTTGTTTATAAATAAAGTTTATAACGTTTATAACGTATCTCTTCCGCTTGTCCTTAAGGAGTCCACAACCATGCGATTTCGTAAAAACGTTTAATGCCTGTCTTTACATAAGGTGCACCTGTCACACGCCGAGTTGAATTAGCATTACACGTGATATAGTATGTAGACTTTGAGCCTGTTACCATTTGTAACAGTTCGTTTAAACGCAGCAGCATCAAAACCAAAATGCAGTGGACAGGCATTCTTCTGATCCTTTTTGGAGTGGGTAAGTTAACGTCATCATTTTTCACCTCCTCCTCATGTTTACATTTAACCGAAACAAGTGTCCAACCAGTGACCAATAGTGGCATTTGAAGTTGAAGGCCTGCAGACTGAGAGGGCGAACTAATGAATACTCTCTGTTATAAAAGGGCCTCATCCTAACTATGAAAGCGAGGCTAAGTATTTTTACTGTGGGTGAATATTTGGGAAAAAGCCTCGTGATGTTGCGAAAAAGTTATTGTCCTGTGAGTATCGTGATACTCATACGATGATGACAGAAACTAAAAAATCTTTAACGAACATTAGGATCTGGGTAGGCTAAACCCCCTCCCGTCCCCCATTACACGAATTTTGCGCGAACTGACCAGCTGCTATTTTTATATATAACTGATTCAATGTCTTAGTTTAGGCCTTTTTTTCCCAAAGAATCCCCATTTAGTATTCAAATCAAAATTTCCAAATACCGAGCCGTAAAAGAGTGAATCAATCGCTCGATCTATCGATAAGAAACAAAAGTAACCCCTTAGACACCCCAACAAGCGAGTTCTCGTTATTTAGTTAATTTTCTGGAGGAAAGAATTGGATGGACAGTTGATTTGAGTGCATTTGGGATCATTTGGCAGGCCAGTGGAGTTGAGAAGGTTGGCTCACAAAACTGAGTTTTCTTGCGTTGGGCAAATACTTTGCTTATTCTCTTTCCTGTCAACACTTTTACCACTCAAGTCAGTCCCATCACCAATTTTATTTCTTCTATAAAGAAACTAATCAACACTGCATCCATGTTTCTTGGTTAAGTACAGAAAAACATAACCAGCACAATTTTTTGTTGCGTTTGTTGTTTTTAAAACTTAAAAAAGCTGTTTTCTTATCGAAGGATTACATTTCTTTGTTCTATACTTTACTTATGGCTTATGGCCTTTGTGACAAAGTTCAGTTTTTCAGTTCCTTGCGATTATTACTGCACCAGAATGTAACCCATGGCTTTGGTGTCCTTGTCTCCGTTATCTCCTCCGTGATTAGCCTGGTTTCCACACGTGTTGGAGTTATAAGGGTTTCCTCCAGTACCAAAACCGATTCTGGAATCAGGAGTATTGCAGTCATTTTGTTCATTAGCAATGATGCCGATTCTGGCTTTGGGTCTAAAGCTATCGCCTGGAATCACAGCGTTGAACCCTTCTTTGTTACAATTTGGCTGTAAGGATGCAAGAGAACCGAGAAGCGACTTCCACGCGTTTCGACCCAATGAGGTGGCGCGGTAATTACCATCAGCAATCAGTGAGTGCAGCGATGTGGCGTGCTTGGTGATGACAATGAATCTTGTCTGATGTCCGATCTTCATACCGATACAGATCTTAGAAAACGGTGTGTTCCATTAGGTTGGTAGCTTTGTCTCATGTTTGTCAAACAAAGTCTTTCCTCCTTGAAGGTTGAAGTCGACCTTGTTGCTCCAGAATTTGGAAGTGAAGTGAAACGTTGGCTGAGTAAAAACATAAATAAATAAATAAATAAATAAATAAATAAATAAATAAATAAATAAATAAATATATATATAAATAAAACGGGTAGGAAAATTAAAGCAAGTTACACCATTCCCATTTCCACCAATGTGTCGAAAGTTTGCTTTGAAAAATCTGTTTTGACCGATTCTGGAATTTCTCGAATCTCTTTCATAACCTTCATAAACATTCTTCGAGTATTTAAAGAAAGCAGAATTTGAATGATTTTCCGGCGGAGAGTGAACGCTCAAAAATTTGTATCAAAGTATCCAGATATCTCGTACAACTCGTGAAGGTACAAAAGAAGTTTTCACAATTCTTTCAAATATACGGATCAAGAATATATTGATGTGCATATTCCTACATACAACAAACTGTTGGTTGTCATGTGATACCTTATTGCCATTAGTTTTCATGACCAGTGTCCATCCGCCTCCTCCACATGCTCCTAGCCCATGGCTTGACATGTGACAGTACAAAGGAACCATCCCAGATGGCATTTGAAGTAAATAAGCTTTGTTTCCTTGGGACGTCCTGATTAAAAGAAAATCAAAAAATATAAAATAAAATAACGGACTTGGCAATCCTACAAAATTTTTTTATTCCTTTCTACAAAAGTACCTAACAATACTTTTATATTAAATGACGATCTTTTCTTAAATATCTGTCAGCATTCTATTCGATACTGAATGGAGTTTTTTCCTGTCTTCCTGTTTAGGGACTGGGAAACAATTAGCAGGAGTGGGAGGGGAGGAGGGGATTGGGAAATGGGAAAGAGGTAGACGAAAAATTAAATATGAACCCCATTGCATGCCAAACAACAACCCCCCTCCCTCACGAACTTAACTCCTTATGTGTTGTTACGCCTCTCACTGTAGTATTGAGAGTACTTTCTTATTTACTAACAGGTCCTTGTGTTGTTTAAACAGTTAATTTGCCTGACATTTTCATCGGGAACAAACAATACCCCAAAGCTACTCTTAAATAATATTCAGATTCTTCTGATTCAGAAGCATTTGATGATTCACTGGATATAGAATATTAATCACTCAATTTTTGCTAGGAATCGCTTTTATCCAAAGATAAAGGCGTGCTAAGATTCTCTTGAGGAGTACCCTCGACCTTAGACTTCGTCCCAACACGCCTGTGGCTCGAAACTCAAAACCGGCCTTACAGCTAGTTCTTGTTTACTTCCGCTGACTTCGAAACCTTGTTGTTGCAAATACAGTCTAAGCTGCTTCCTCGTCAAGGCCTTGACTGGCTTTTCAAATTCTCTCGTGCGCATTTCTCTGTTTCACTATTTTCTTCTCCCGTCTTGTGTCAAGGAACTCAAGTGTTGGAAATAACTCTCACATGTTCTCTCGTCAATGTAAAGAGAGCGTAACCTCTTCCATCGTTTCGTCACTAGCATAGGACAAATTCTTTTGTACAAACATATTCTTAACTTCTGCACTTGGAAGAAACTTATCAGTTTCTTGTGTGATGATACAAGCCGAATACCTTCCTGGCTTTTCGCTTGCTTGATCAGAGAAGTTATGTAGCCTCGTGATTCTGGCACTTAGCAGTATCCTTTCCTAAATTACCTATGATAACTAAATTACGTTTCTTCAAGTTAATTCCCCAAGTGGTAGACTATAATGAGTCCAGTTACACATTTAAATTAATAATTATGTATAAATAAATAAACAAATAAATGGACAAATAAGTAGACAAACCAATAAATAAATTAATGAAAAACAGAGATACATCTACTTTTGGAAGTTTATTCAAGTTGATTAAAAAAACCAATCAAGAAAAACAAGGAAGTAGACTGCCTCGCAGGCAGCGAGTGCCAATCCAGGCGAGCCCGAATTACAACTAGAATAACCTTGAGGTCACGCAGGTGAAATTTTAACTTACTCTGTCCTATACAACCTTATAACTGGATTACATCGTTGTTAAGATGATTTGGCAAAATGTTTGAATTACTACTTACTGCATGAATTTTAAGGATTTGTACACGGCTTTCTTGTATTGGAAAATAATTTGCTGGCAATTGACGAATCATCATGTTGAACTAAAAGATGTCTCTCTTTTTCTATGTCTCTGTCTAATAATAATAATAATAATAATAATAATAATAATAATAATATTAATAATAATAATAATAATAATAATAATATTAATAATAATAATAATAATAATATTAATAATAACAAAAAACAAATAACAAAAACAGAGCAAAGAAAACAAAAATGTAAATAGCTAAGGTTCATCCTTGAGTTTCGTAATTCTTCATACTTATGTATTTTTGTTATAAATAGCCTTGCACGTCGACACTGCATCACAGCACGAAAATGAAAGAGAAGAACAACAAACAAACAAAAATAGAACGCACAACACGTCCGTACCTGTCACTTCAATTTAAAGAAATGATGCGCAGTTTTAACTGGGTTCGATAAAAGCCTTGAAAAGAAAATGTCCCTGCTAACAATTAAGGAAAAAAGTTAGGCTAAAATGAGATTGGAGCAAGGAAGGCCTGGATTGCTGGCTGCGAACGAGGGTGAGCAGACGTGCCAAGTAATTGATTTAGCTGTCCCAGAGGCCGGCTGTAAGGGCAAAAGAAGAGGAAAAGCTACAAAGACAACAGCAAATGTGACAGATACCTGGGCCTAGCCAGGTCCTCAACTAAAATAAATTTGTTTCCGTGCTATCGCAATGAACATCATTGTTATGCATAATCTTCTTGTATAGCCTTTTAGCAAACTATCTCGGAGTTCCTTACTTTCTGTGCCAAGATTAGAAAAAGAAAACGAAACAAAACATGCATTTGACTTCTATTAACATTGTCTTATATAAGAAAAGAAATAACTGTAGGCAGATTCCTCCTTAAGGAAAGGAAAACGTTAAACAAAAGCAAACCAAAACGTCACCTGGTACACAATCTCGTCCATTTCCGTAATATCCTGGTTGACACGTACAGTTGAATGATCCCTTGGTATTCTTGCACACAGCTACGGCACTGCATTTGTGTGTTCCAGTTTTGCAATCGTTGATATCTAAAATTTATAATAAACAGAGGAGAGGTTTCCATACGAAACGGAACTTGTTTATTTGACCCTTGGAAGTTTAGTATGTTTCTTTACACAATAGTCTTGTTCTTTTTTTATTTTGCTCAAACCGATTTTGAAAAATACGTCGTTTGCCAAGGAGAATAAAGAAGTTGAAAATGTGGCTTTTCTGTCTGCAGGATTGTAACCATACAGTATCAAGCCAGTTTACGATACAGCTGTTTATTATAATGCATGTAAATAGTTTAATCAAATAGCAAGTATGTGCAAGTTTTTATGTGACTGTAATGTGTTCTTATTACGCTGAATAAAATTCATAAAAAATTTATAAGGATCTTCTAGGGTAAGTTCGATCTCAACTATTCATGTAACCTGAGTATCAGTTCTTACTAACGAGAGGGGGAGTGGAGAGGGAGGTGAGGGGGGGAGGAGGAGAAGAGAATCCTTATATACGGATTAAGAAGGTCACGAATATGTTCTTTCCCCTTTCTCTCTTCCCCCTCCCCCCCCCCCCCCTCCCCCGAAAAGCCTGATACTCAGCCTACTATTCTTAGCAAAAAATAAGCAAAAAATAGTACTTTGCATCGATGTCACATAGCGTGCGCGTACTTGTGGTCGAAGCTAAGTATTTTAAATGAAAGAGGATAATCAGCATTGTCAGCTAAGAAACTCGTCATACCAGTCTCACAGAGAGAACCCATGAATCCAGTGGTGCACAAACAGCGGTATCCTTTGTCTGTAAAACCGGTTTGACAGGTTGCATTGTTCTTGCAAGACGTCTTCAAACATGCATTCTGAGACAAACAGACCGGCAAATATTAAATGAACAATAACACACATGATAATTACTCATTATCTCAAAACTCGCTAATAAATCATAATCCTAGTTTCCAATTAGATCACTGGTCTGAACACGTCTTGTCTGTCATTAGAAATTATAGTTATTTATCATTGATTAGTAGCCAGTGCGCATGTGTGGGAGTAATTTTACGGACCTCGCGTTATGGATTGAAAATAACAACAATAATATTAATAATGGTTATTTCAATAGCGTTATTTCCACTATTCAACCAATGGCGCTTAACAAAACTACTAAGATAGTATAATACTTACTAATTTAAAAACACATGGAAAATAAGAAACATTTTAAAACAACAACTAAATAAAAATGTCTTAACTCTGGTTATAAAGTAAGCTGTAGTCTTATATCAACCGGTAGATTATTCCAAAGTGTGGGTGCAATGACTGAAAAAGCAGGCTTTTCATAGGTTTCAAGGTTGCAATTGGGAACCACTAACAATTCTTTATTGTTATTGTAGTTTCGCAAAGGTACCCGTTATACTGCAAATATTATTACAGAATGCTGATAAAACTGATAGGCAAAAGATACACCTATTCGATTTCAACATGATTTGTATGATTTCAAAGGAAATCTCGACATTTGAGATTGAGGTTATCTATGAGTTCCTTCATCGCTTTAGGCTGGTTCACCCGTACGACGCAAACGCAAGCGCAAGCGACGTTCACACGTCGAATGCAAACGCAAGAAGAATGAGATGCGCACGCGCATTGCAGTATCCAAAGATGGCGGCAATCTTGTTCCCAGAATCCGCGTTACCGTAGACCAGCAGTCGGGAAACGAGGACTCTTGGAACGAGATTAAAGATGGTGGAGGAGGAGGCCATCTTGGTTCGAACGTTAGCCGCCGTACAGACATGGAACGACTATTTTTATCTTGCGTTTGCGCTTGCATTTGCGTTGCCCCGGTTCACACTTGGGAAATGCAAACGCAAGCGCCAATGTAAGCTCAAGTAAACGATAACTTTTCTATTTCAGTCTTACGTTGGCGCTTAAGCCTGCGTTTCTATTTGCGTTGTGGTAGTTAACACGCGTGTTTGCTTGCGTTTGCGCTGCTCGTGTGAACCACCCCTTTGAGTTCCTGTCTTTTATTGTGATGTTTCTTTTTTTTTTTTCAACCTCCACACGTTCTCTCATCAAACATTTTACCAATTTTAATTTCATTACCCGTACTCATTTATACCTTTGCTCCGCGGTAAATATAGTCTGGATTTGGCTCCAGCTTCTTCATTTTTCCTTCAAAGGTTGAATTACTCAGCTCGCACCCAAATTTGCCATTTACGCGCGTCGTTTTCTTCAAGTTGTAACTAACGCAGTTGGGCTCCATGTAGCGTAATGTTTCACAGAAACCGTCATCCATGACGTCATCGGCGCGAATCACGTGGCCTTGAAGCCGTTTACCATCTAATGTGTGTGCAGGCTTAAATTCAAGTTCGCGACAGTCGTCTAAGAAAAACAAAATTAGAATAAGTATTTAGTCAGACGTGAAAGTTAGCGTAGTTCGTTACATGGCAAATGGCAAAGTACGTGATATGCATATTGAAATTTGTTTGTCTATCTGAATTCTCGTTATGTATTTCAAACTGACGGGAGAGAAAGAGGATTCGTTATCTTAAAAAAAAAAGAAAAAACATAAACCATTTACCAATAATAAATGATCTCTTTGTATTTAATTTAGGAGTTCACATATTATTAGGACTCCACCTCCTGCAAAAAATAAGGCATTTAGCTCACGCTAATGGGCTACTTTACTTGTTTGGAAGAGTATACACTGTTTACATCAGGCTATGCAAAATGAGGCTTTGTATTCGCGATACACAAGCCATTAGTACTATGTTTCAGTCAGATGTGTGATATCATTTTGGAAATGCTCATTTAAGGTTTTTGTCCAAATCTCACGGTTTGAGATAAGCGAAGTCCCCTTCTTGAGGGCTGAAAATAAATAGGCGCCAGTGTTTACTAGAAATTTTACGGCGTCTCAAACTGAGAAAAAACATGAATAAGCCAAATCAAATAATAAAGCATCTTTCTGTGCATTTATGAATTTAAATAATAGACCAATAATGTATCCTGACAAGCCACCTGCTCCCGTTCTGACTCGTTAATTTGCGGCTTTGTTTGAGCGTTTGTATACCATGTTTATTTCAGTTTATACAAAAACAAAAAGATCGTGACCGGAAAAGGAATTAGTAGAACAGAAAATAAACTGTATTGCCAATCTTCTACAGTTTTGTGGTCCAATAACTACTAGTATGAGAGTTAATCAATTTTTCAAATCTATGTCGGCCTATAATCTGAACAATTAAACCTTGTGTCAGCTGCATGATACTCTTACAGATAATAACAAACTATTACGAGTGGATTCGCATACTTGCTAAGGGGTTCATATTGATGAAAAACGTACTTTTGAAAAGCATATACACGGCTTTGTTTGAGGGTTTGTATACCTTGTTTATTTCAGTTCATTCAAAAACAAAAAAGAAAATACCTTGGCCGGAAAAGGAATCGGTAGAACAGAAAATAAACTGTATTGCCAATCTTCTGTAGTTTTGTGATCCAATAACTACTAGTAAGCGAGTTGTTCAATTTTTCAAATCTATGTCGGCCTATAATCTCAACAATAAACTACCTTATGTCAGCTGCATGATACTCTTACAGATAATAACAAACTATCACGAGTGGATTCGCATACTTGCTAAGGGGTTCATATCGATGAAAAACGTACTTTTGAAAAGCCTATAAGCAATAAATGTAAAAAGGCGAGCGGTCGTACCACGTTCATAAAACGTGTTAGGACGTTTTTTCCCAACCAGTCCCTGGATGTAATATATAATCATTAGTCCAACCACCTGCGTTAAAACCGTACGCTAAAGGATAAACTGCAACACATACAATCTCAAACCGCCAGAGCGATAACTAAAGCGAAATACGACATTCGATCAACTGATATTCTTGCCAATTTAGGTTGAAAAGCCCTCCGTTGAAGCCAGACGCAAACAACTGAAATTAGTCCTAATTTATAAAATCTTAAATAAACAATTCGCCCTGAATTTGAGTAATTCCTTCATAAGTTTCATAAGAATTAGAGACTATAATAAATATTACCATTAAAGAAATTCTGAAACTAATCAACCGCTACCAAAGCCTTGATATAATAGTCTTAGTCGTACAGTACTAGTGGTGCTATGGGGGAACTTTCCCAAAGAGACTAAAAGAGCGAAATCTTTACGGGAGTATAAGAATAGTGTCTGCTTTTTCTGTTCCTGATTCTGAGTTATGCACATAAAAAGAAAAGATATTTTAAGGATTACACTCATTTTGTTCAGTTTTTAGGAAAAAGGAGCCGAGTTCAAATAGTCTTGAAATATCTTTTTCAAATATTAGAACATAGAATGAGTTTCCTCTTGGCGATATAGCACCCTTGAATATGCAATCATTCACTTAGATGATCGCAAAAATGTATTAAATTGGAAAGGTATAATTCAGGTCAATGACACCAAATAATATTCAATTATTTGCTTTTATTGATTTTTATTACACATTTCCAGCTTGATATATCTGTAGTGGTCAATCTGTGTTAATTAACGCAACGGTTGTTTTCTCTCACCTACGGTTGGTAAAAAATTGTCGAGTGGCGCAGTAAATTTATTCCCCAAGCTGTTTCCTGCAGTTTTTACCTTCAGTGACATCGTATATTGTTTGAAAGCTTTGAGATTAAAATTAACGCTTTGCTATTGGGGTAGTTCAACAAAGCAGTACACTTGTCAAAAGCGGCCGAACACTCGATCCCCTCATCAAGATTTTTGCTCCAAATGAAGGCCCTTGTTTAGTATAGACCACAATATGATCTGCATCTTGGAAAGTTGAACTTAAATTTGTTACCTGAATCAAGTTCAGAACAATTTGTTAGTTTGATCTCAACAAGTCTTAAACAACAACCATTTCATAGTATTTATCAGCTCTTTCACGTTTTTCGACCCCGACAACTATTTACGTGCAGTTTTGACTGCTTTACATGTTATCATGTTTACAATCGCCGAAAGATTGAATTTTTTCTTTGAATATAATTACATACCTTGTATCTTTAAGGAACTATTAAAACGAAAATACAGGAGAAGAGCCTGATCAAGGTATCGCTAGTTGGCGATGTACGATTATCTTTTCTCATAGGGTCGCAAATGCCTTGGCGCCACTTAAAGATGTTCTTTAGATCAACGTTATTGTCGGATTTAACAAAATAAAGCACTAAACCATCAACTAATTAAACGCGTGGAGGTGTGGTGGTTAAGTGGTTTTTTTTTATAAAAAAAAGTGTCGGACTATCGATAGGACCTTCGGAAAATCGAATGGTCAGTGATTCGAGGTTAGGTTGGTTGCTTCATTGCTGTGTTGTTCCTTGACACAAACCTTTGTTCCACATTTTCCCTATTCACCCAGGTGTATTAATGGGTACCTTCTACATACTGCTGCGGGGCTTTACATCTCATTCAGGATAGAATAGCAATACTCTCAGTTGCTTCATGCTTTAGAAATTTGGTTAAGCTTCGGCTAAACGGGCAACTTAGGCTCGTAGTGCGACTTTAATAACCTTTATCTTACGTAATAAATCGTACAGACCTTTTGAAGTACAGAATTGCCCATGCGGTGAGGGAAAAAACGCTAATGAGGTCCAAAACATCAAAGTATAAGCCTTGGTAGCAAAAGTTTCACGCTGCATAGTTGACTTAAGAGAATTCGAAGGAACTGCGACCTTGATGAAAAGCTTCACACCTTGGTGCTGTGGCCCTTTACACGTCAGGTGTTAGCCAATCACAAGAGTGGCATATATTGATGCAATTACTGACAAATGAATTAAACAGCCAAACTGCTATTCACTGACAGGTGGGCTCAGTCGACCTATTTTTGTAAAGTGCCAGGTCTTCATGCTCCAATAATGCACTGCTGGAATAACAATGCACGCTACAAACCGTACAGACTATTCCTTGTCAAAACAACCTCCAAAGAAGAATTTGTATTTTGCTATCACTCACTACTAAAATTTGCTTCATCTCTTAAAATGCTATTGAGATGATTGCCATTAAATCCTTGGCATGTCTACAACGGTCTGTCAACCTGCCGACAACAATTATGAATAGAATGTATATGTTTCATAGTTGACCTGAGTTCAAATCCTCAACCGTGCCTGTTATAGCCAACTGGAACGCTTCTGCAACTAAACATTTTTAACCATGTTATTTTCAAGTTGAATTATATTTTTTTGATATCTGAATGCTTGGCCGCATTAGCACCTCTTGTTATAAACACTTGCCAAGGGTAATTAACAGAGATTTTGCGCAAACTTTCATGCATGGAAAACTGCTAAAATATACAAAGATGGTTGTCTCTTGTCTACAATTTCCCTCCCCTCTGGGGTCCGTTTCTCGAAAGTCCTGCTAACTTACCGGGTCCGATAAGTGTCTTTGGGGATAAATGTTTCTTAACGGAAGTCAGTTTTTGCTCACTTTGAATACTAAATTTTAAAATCTTATAATTCTGTGAAAACATTGGCCAAATACCATATATGTCTGTAATCACTGTCTAATCGGCGAAAATACATTTAAAAATGTACTAATCGGGCCCGATAAGTTACCGGGACTTTTGAGAAACGGGCGCCAGGTGCCTAAATAAGGGCGAAAGCAGTCAAAGGTCAAGAAACACTGAAAAGTTATTACGACTCCATGACTTTTCCGTAGAAAAAAAGGAAAAAGAAAAAGACGTGCTCGAAAAGAAACCGTTAGCGGAAGCACTGAATCTAACATCTTAGCAGGTGGCTTTTTTTATTTACCGTAATAGCAACAACAATGTCAAATGCAGTTTCCTTATCATGCATCATAATTCCTAAGCCCATCCCACAGGAGATATCGAGGAAAGAGCAAGCTGAAATGGAAGCGAGGGATAAAATACATGTAATTCCGATTGAAAACAAAACGTTTCTGACAAACCACCTAGTGGTTAACTCTAGATGATCATGTGGAATCAGTAAAACATAAAAAATACCAGGTTGTCAGTTTATCCAAAATTTGGGGATAGGGGAGGGGTTGGGAGGTTGGATAATTTAGCCACCCAAATGTTAAACGTGCAACAACGAGCAAAATGTCTGAAACAACACGAGCAAAAAGAAACCAATCATTTGAGCTGCGGGTCTTATGTTGATTGAGGAAAGTCCCTTAGGTGGAATAGTCTTCATTATCGATTAAGAAACAAAAGTAACATCGTAGACACCCAAAAAGCGAGTTCACGGCTCGGTCTTTAGTTCATTTCCGTTAGAAAGGAATTTAGATAGACAATTAATTTGAGTGACAGTGGAGTTAGGAAGAATCGCTCACCAAAAACTGAATATTCTTGCGTTGGGCAAAATTACTTTGCTTAAAAAAAAAAAATAAATAAATAAATAAATTAATAAATAAATAAATAAATAAATAAATAAATAAATAAATAAAATATTCTCAGTTATTTTCTTTTCTTTCAACACTCTTACCACTCACGTCACTCCCATCACCAATTTTATTTCTTACATAAAGATACTAATTATATAAAACTACGTACACGTTTCTTGGTGGAGTACAGAAAAACATAACCAGTAAAGATTTTGTTTTGCATTCGCTGTTTTTGAAAGACAAAACGTTAATTTACTTATCGAAGGATTACATTCACTCTTTGTTCTATAGTTTAATTATGGCTTATGGCCTTAGTGACAAAGTTCAGTTTTTCAGTTCCTTGCGGTTATCACTGCACCAGAATGTAGCCCATGGCTTTGATGTACATGTGCTTGTCTTCGTTATCTCCTCCAAAGCTAGCCTCGTTTCCACACGTGTTGGAGAGGTCGTGTATTCCTCCAGTACCAAACCCGATTCTGGATTCAGAAGATACACAGTTGTCTTCGTCATTACCAAGGAAACCGATTCTTGCTTTGCCATAGTAGTTTTTGTCAGACTTACAGTTAAACCCTTCCATGTTACATTTGGGCTGCAGCGAGGCTGACGATCCAATCAGTGACTTCCACGTGTCACGACCCAGTGAGGTGGCGCTGTAATTACCATCGGCGATCAGTGAGTAAAGGGAGTTGGCGCGCTTGGAGAGGACGATGAATCTTGTCTGATCTCCGATCTTCATACCAAGACAAATCTTGGAGAAGGATGTGTTCCCGTAGGTTGGTAGCTTGGTTTCATGATTGTCAAACAAGGTCTTTCCTCCTGTAAGGTAGTAGTCGTCCCGGTTCCTCCACAATTTGGAAGTGAAGGCAGGAAACGTTCGCTGGGTGGAAATAAAGGAAAACACGTCGGAAAATTACAATACGTTACATCATTCACATATACATCTTTAAAAAACAACAGCCGAAAGCTTACTTTGATAAATCTGCGTTGAAACAATTCGGAGTTTCTCGAATCACTTTTATGACCCTCATTAGCATTTTCTAAGGATTTCAGAAAGCAGATTTTGAACGATTTCCGGAGAGCGGATGGTCAAATGGTAAACTGAGCGATCCAAATATCTCGTACAGCTGGCCTGAAGGTACAA
>NW_028145518.1:0-170000 GCF_977016875.1 Pavona decussata | reverse complement strand
GTCTCTTATAGAGAAGCGTTATCAAAGACCTACCGCCTTCACTTGTTAAGTCACAGTAGACTTTTAAAGGTTGGCCATTTCTCTCGGGGTCGATCCAGTGCCATCCGTTTTTGTTGGAGATTCCGACGTCCCAGATGTGTTTGCATGACTGAGCGGGATGGTTAGTAGTTAGATATATGAGGGTATCAACCCACGTTTCAAAAAATGATAAAAAATCCCATACAAATCCTTATAAATCCAATATTTTACCCAACCCCATACAAATCCTTATAAATCCAATTCTTGCATAAATTAACTAACACAGCCTTTGAATTTAACAATGAACTCCTGCAACGGAGACGTCAAAAACCTAAAAACCTAAATCCTCGGTTTTCAAAAACCTAAACTCAAAAACCTAAAAAACTAAAAACCTAAATTTAGCTTTTGACCTAAAACCTAAAAACCTAAATTTAGCTTTTGACCTAAAACCTAAAAACCTAAATTTTCCTTGCTTTTTTCAAAACTGGTTTAAACCGGTTATTCAATTTTATGTAACCTTATTTATATGAACAACCAATTTGATCACAATGATAAAACATATTTTATTCATCCAACATTTGAAAATTACGGAGCCTCAGTTGATGGTTATATAATCAATCGAAAAAGATTAGAACCTAGAAAAGGATATTTGTCTGAGAATGGCTATTATATAATTTCTCCGGGACGTAACAATACATGCCCCGCTCATCGATTCGTCTATGAGGCCGTAAATCAGACAAATATTTCTCCTGGATTGCAAATAAATCACATTGATTCCAATCGCCAGAACAATTCAATTGTAAATTTGCAATTGGTTACAGCCTCTGAAAATATGAAACACATGCACAAAGCCAGAAAAGAATTTTTGAACAGCTCATACTCTGAAGAAGAATTGCAAACAGTCAATAGATTAATGGAATTTCCACCAATGGAAGACAATGATTGCGAGTTTACACGCACAGAAAATAAAATAATCAATAAGATGTTTTACAGAATGTGTAACGATTTGGATGACAAAGATTTTCCACTCTACAGGGATTAATCATCAATGAATACAAGGGTTGTTTGGCTATATTTGATGTATTTTTGGGGTCTCATACATTTACTGTAATTTTTTTTACCTTAACTATTTAAAGCGATAATTATATAATACATTATTGTATGAGAGAAATGAAAAATCAAAAATCTGAAAATCAACTTTTGGATTCATCTACAAAAAAATTATCTAATAATACTATGATTATTAATGGTAAAAAATATTATATTCACCCAATTTACAATGAATATGGTGCTTCAAAGTCTGGTAAAGTTATTTATTTTCAGACAATGAATAAATTTTCTGGAACTAATAATCATACAGGGTATTTATTAGTTGCTGTTAAATCAAATGATAATAAACGAAAAACAATGCAAGCTCATCGATTCATCTGGGAATGCTTTTATGGTGTAATACCAAATGGAATGGTAATTGACCATGTTAATGATATCAAAGATGATAATCGAATAAAAAATTTACAATTGATGACACAACAAGAAAATAATTTGAAATCAGCTAAGAAAAGAGATTATGCATTTGCAGCAAATAATCACAAAAACCGGAAATGTGTTAAGGCAACAAATTGTGAAACTAAAGAAGTGAGTTATTTTAATAGTATGTATTCAATAAAAGAACATCTTGGAATTAATCCTGGATTGGTTAAAATGGTTGCCGAGGGATTAAATATGTGTAAAACGGCAATTTCCAAAATGAATCATCAAGCATACATTTTTGAATACATTGAACAAGAAGAATTACCAGACAATTATTTGAAATCATCCAATATTAGACCACGAAAATCAACTGATGAAGAAAAAAGAATTAAACATCAAGAGCGGGTTAAAAGATGGCAAAAACAAACATTTACATGCCCAAACTGCAACAAACAATTAAAAAATGGAAGTAAATATTTGCATAAAAAATCTTGTAATTAATTAGTTAGATTTTATGTTTGTAGTTAGTGACCTCCAATTTCATGAAAAATAAATGGAATTTGAGGCCATGTTGCCACAAAACAGAAACAAATCAACGAAGCCGTCAGTCCTTCCACAGATGACTGGCATGGATGTTGCCTCCAGTCTTCATCCATTAGCAAATCTGGAATCACAAAATAAAAATAATATAACATATAATATTATGAACAAAAATAATTTATCAAAATTAACGAAAGATCAATTAATAGCATTATTATTGGAAAAACAAAAACCGGTTCCAATGCCGAGAACCAAGAAAGTGAAACCAATACCCTATCCACGAAAATCAGTCAAACAAATGGTAAAAGATTACGAGAATACAATCATCAAGCCGCCAATACAATTCAGAGATCAACCAATTGTTCAACCAAGAAACAACATTATTCCTCCTCCAAAACAATTTGCTGATAAACCCAAAGCAGCACCAAGGACTAAGAAAATGGCTCCGATTCCTAGACAGAGAACTCAAATCACAGAAGTTGCAAGAGCATTCAAGGGATATAACAAATCTTATGAAGTTGGAATTAAAAATGAAACAGATCCTTTGATACAAATGAGTTCAACCAGATTAGCTATTGCTCATTTTATGAAACAATTATTAACTCAAATGAAAGGAATTAAATTTATTGAAACTTTGACAATTTATTTTGAACAACAAAAAGGAAACCAAACTGTCTCCAGAATTGGATATTTTAATAGTAAACCAAAAACAATAACTAATGCCAATGATTTTCAAGAATCTTTGGATGTTAATGTTGAACAAATTATGAATGATATTCACAAATGGATTAGTGAAGGTTCAGCTTGGATAATTAAATCAATCAATGGACATTACATTAATATTATCAAATATCAGCCTCTTACTGGAAGTTCTTACATTAAACTTCCAACTGAACTACAACATAACAAAAGTGGATTGATTAATCTCAAGAATAAAGACAATGAATGCTTTCGTTGGTGTCACGTTAGACATTTGAATCCACGAGAAAATAATCCACAACGAATCAAAAAAACTGACAAAGCATTTATGCCACAATTGAATTACCAAGGAATTGAATTCCCAGTTTCCATCAAACAATACAACAAAATTGAAATCCAAAACAGTATCAACATCAATGTTTTTGGTTATGAAAACAAACAAACTTATCCAATTTATGTGTCCAAAGAAAAGTTTGAGAATGTGATGAATCTATTGCTAATCTCAGAAGATGAAAACAAACATTACTGTCTTATCAAAGATTTTAATAGATTTATGTATCGAAAAACAAGAAATAAAAATAAAAAACATTTTTGTATGCATTGCCTTCAATGTTTCTCCAAGGAAGAAATATTGTTGAAACACAAGGAAGTATGTATTGAAATCAATGGTGTACAATCAATCAAAATGCCCGAAGTTGGCTCCAAAATAGAATTCAAAAATTATCATAAACAAATGCAAGCACCATTCGTGATATACGCAGATTTTGAAGCAATCACTGAACCAATTCATGGTTGTAATCAATCTAACCAACAATCTTTTACTGAAGCTTATCAAAAACACACTGATTGCGGTTATGGTTACAAAGTTGTTTGCTGCTATGATGACAAATATTCCAAACCAATAAAATATTATCGTGGAGAAAAAGCTGTTTACAAATTCATGCAAGCAATGCTTGATGAAGTCAAATATTGCCGCAATACAATCAAATACAAATTCAATAAACCATTAGTTATGTCTCCAGAAGATGAAGACAAATTCCAAAAATCAACATCTTGTCATATTTGTGGTAAAAAATATGAACCAAATGATAAACGTGTCAGAGATCATTGTCATATTACTGGAAAATTCCGTGGCTCAGCCCATAATCAATGTAACAGGGATTTTACAATAACTAACAAAATCCCTGTAATATTTCATAATTTGAAAGGATATGATAGTCATTTTATAATGCAAGAAATTGGTAAAATTATTGAGACCAATACTTATGTGGATAGAAAAGGTGAAACCAGACAACACAAAATTAATGTAATCCCAAATAACATGGAACAATACATGGCATTCATGTTGGGTTATAATTTAGTATTTATCGATAGTTTACAGTTTATGAATCAATCATTGGCAAATCTTGTAAAGAATCTACCAGAAGATGCCTTCAAATATACCAGTGAAGTTTTCAAAGGTCGTAAATTACAATTAATGAAACAAAAAGGAGTTTATCCGTACGATTATATGAGTAATTTTGATAAATTCAATGATACTCAATTACCAACCAAAGATGAATTTTACAGTCAAATGAATAATACAAATATTACAGATGAAGAATACAGTCATGCACAAAATGTTTGGAATACATTTCAATTGAAAACCATGGGCGAATACCATGATTTATATCTCAAATCTGATGTACTGCTGTTGGCTGATGTTTTTGAAAATTTCCGTAAAACATGTTTGGAATATTATAGATTGGATCCATGTCATTATTTTACATCTCCGGGATTATCTTGGGATGCAATGTTGAAAATGACTGAAGTCAAACTTGAATTAATCACGGATATTGATATGTATCAATTTGTTGAAAAGGGCATGCGTGGAGGAATCAGTTACATAGCCAATAGATACGGCAAAGCTAACAACAAATACATGCAAAATTGGAATCCAAATGAACCCAGTAAACATATCATGTATTTGGATGCAAACAATCTATATGGATGGGCTATGTCACAACATCTTCCAACTGGGAATTTCAAATGGTTGAATAAACAGCAAATAAAAAACATTAATTGGAAAACGATTCCCAAAGATAATAAGACTGGATATTTATTGGAAGTTGATTTGGAATATCCTAATGAATTACATGATTTACACAATGATTATCCATGTGCTGCTGAACAAATCAAAGTGGCACCAAATATGCTGTCAGAATATTGCCAAAGAATTGCAGAAAAATTTGGAATAACAAGTGGACAAGTCAAAAAACTGATTCCAACATTGGCAAACAAATCAAAATATGTATTACATTATCGTAATCTGCAATTGTATTGTGAATTGGGTTTGAAATTGACTAAAATATACCGTGTATTATCCTTTAATCAAAGTCCTTGGTTGAAGGCATATATTGATTTCAATACACATCAAAGAACTAATGCAAAGAATGCTTTTGAGAAAGATTTCTTCAAACTGATGAACAATAGTGTCTTCGGTAAAACAATGGAGAATATCAGAAAACGGGAAGACATTAAACTGGTGACTAATGAGAAACAATTATTGAAAATGACTTCCAAACCAACATTCATCAATAGCAAAATCTTTAATGAAAACTTGGTTGCAGTCCATAAAATAAAGGAATCGTTGACTCTCAATCGACCAGCATACGTTGGTATGTGTATCCTTGATTTGAGCAAAACATTGATGTACGATTTCCATTACAATTTCGTTAAAAACAAATATGGTAACAAAGCTAAGTTACTGTTTACGGATACAGACAGTTTGAAATATGAAATTGAAGCCGAAGATGTGTATCAAGATTTTTGGAATAAAAAAGAAATGTTTGATAACTCGGATTATCCATCAAATCATCAATTTTATGACTCCACAAATAAAAAAGTTATTGGAAAATTCAAAGATGAAGCCGCTGGTGTACCCATTACTGAATTCGTTGGATTGAGATCCAAAATGTATTCATATATCAAAGATAACAACAATGGTGGAAAAACAGCCAAAGGAATCAAAAAGAATGTCATCAAAAATGATATTCAACATTTTGATTACAAAGATGTGTTGTTCAATGAGAAACAATTATTTCACCAAATGAAAACAATCAGAAGTAACCATCATGAACTTGGTAGTTACACCATCAACAAGACATCGTTGTCATGTTTTGATGATAAACGATATTTGTATCCTGATGGAATACACTCATTGGCCTATGGTCATTATGCTATCCAATGATAGTATCAACTTGTGATCAAAACATTGCAACAAAAACTTGTGACAAAACTTGGTTTTTATTTGTTTTTTGATAAATATTTGATTTCGAGACTTTGTATCATCTTTTGTGGTTTTAATATTTTTGAAAACATTTTTGTGTAATTATATTATATACTATATTTATACAAAAATGAAATCCATTTTGAAAAAACCAAAAGATGTTTCCAAGCAGGTGGAATCATCTCTGTGCCAATTCCTGCATTGCAAAGATGAATGTGAATTTTGTGGATATCATGATGAATCCAAAGTTGAGAAACAACCATCAATGCCTGATTGTTGTGGATCACAGAATTTGAAAAACATGGAATGTCAATTAACGTGTGTTGCTTGTGGACAGGTTGTTGGTGAAGAATACAAAACAGAATATATCAATTTTCATGCCAATTTGTTCAAAATATACAAGAAAACAGTGTATAATAGAAAATACCATTTGTCGCATACATTAGATAAAATTATTTTGAAAAACAAAATTGAAATCAGTTGTTCAACCAATTTCAAAATTCATAAAATATTCGTTGAAATAAACAAAATACTGCCACAAATCAATGGTAAAAGAAAGAGAATAATCAGTTTGAAATATCTTTTGCATAGAATATTGCAATTAATGAAAATTGATTCTTCCCAAATAGAGTTGACAAAATCCAAAAAAACAATGAAATTATACAATGTTTATTGGGATAAAATTATGGACATTATTGGCCCCCAAATCATGCACATTATTAATCAAACATAAGTGAATATCTGATATTTTTTATCATATTTGTCACCCCATTTATCGACAATCGGCGAATTATCCAAAATGAAATCATCATTTTGAGTAAGCTTGTTTGTCAAATCATCTCTATCAAAATGTCCATTTCTCATTATTTCTTTTATTTCATTTAATAAATGTCCGTAAGTTTGAAAAGCATATTGGCATTGATAAAGTTTGATTTCAACTTTTTTATGCTTCATATAAGCTTGAATTATGACAGACACCGATGATATTGCCAATAATGAAGCTCCACTGGTTGCAACCGATGATGCAATACCACCAGTTGCAAATACAATGGATGAAATATTACCAGCGAATTCCCATTTTTTGAATCTTTTGTATGCACTTTTGTACATCCACATCTTTTTGTGATATGTCATGTAATAAGCTTTCAATTCATCAATTTCTTCTGTTGATAATTGATTTGAAATATGATTGAAATCAATTATTAATTTCTTCTTTTGCATATATTATATGGTTATCTTATTTTTGATGCAATAATAGAGACCAGTTATTTGACCCAAAAACATGCATTTTTTCATCCAATTGAATGTTTTTTTCTCATTAATGGTGTACATGTATCCTTTGTCACGATGATATCTGTTGTAAAATTGGCCATAAGCATCATGTAATATTCCATGTGATCTGATATATGGTTGCCAACCAAATAATCGATGGAGAATAGCTGTTAACCATCCATCTCCAGGCCCAATTAATCCGATTCCATCATGAATTAACTCTTTTTAGTATATTCTCAGCCCCGACTATTGCATTTCTAGCTCTCTAATTGGCTCAAAAACTCCGACTATGAGCCAATAGTCGGAGTTTTACCTAATATGGAAAATAGTGCGCCAAGTTTAAAAATTTTCCGCACGAAGTTTTTTACTTCAGCTCTCCATAATGACCGATACTGGCAGGTTTCAGGAGCTGTCTCCCACTAAACTTCAAGAGATACTAGACAATGCTGTTCCAGAAAAAACGAAGAAAGCCACAAAGTTCGGCATGAACATATTTAATGGTACGTATCTGAGAGTTTTACTCAAAAACAAGCAACAATTGTTACGTTCACTGTCGATATTTTGATAATTTTATAACTGCGTAACAACGACAAAAATTCTCACCTTGCTATTTACAGAATGGCTGTCAAGTCCTGTTGCCACAAAATTTTCAAAACGAATTGAAGACATGTCCAAAGAGGAGCTAAGTGAATGCCTTAAATGTTTCTACACCTCCGCAAGGAAGAAAGACGGCACGTACTACAAAAACACATCCATGAAGTCCATTCGAGCCGCCATAGATCGCTTTCTTCGCTCGCCACCAAACAACAAGCCTTTTTCTATCATCTCCGACGCTGTGTTTACCCAAGCCAATAAAATTTTGGATGCGTTTGTAAAGGATCTCAGAAAAACGGGTAAAATAGCTGGAATTGTCCACAAGAAAGCAGTGTCAAAAGATCAAATCCAGAGGCTCTTTGAAAGCGGTGAACTTGGGCCGGCCGACAGTCAAAATCCAGCCCAACTGCAGAGAACCGCATGGCTTTATCTCACCCTTTTCTTCGGACGACGAGGAAGAGAAAATCAGCGGCAGTTGAACCCTGGAATGCTCTCCCTAAGAACAACGCCACAAGGTGTCGAGTATTTTGAGTTAAACAGACGACAGCCAGGTTCGCTGCTCAGCACAAAAAATCATCAAGGCGGCCTTGGAGACTCTGAGGACGAAAGCGACGCGAAGATCTTTGCCGTTGCTGGTTCTCAGAGGTGCCCAGTGAAAACAATCAGGAACTACCTAGATCACCTGAACCCGAGTTCCGACGCTCTTTTCCAAAAGCCGAGAGACGGCCAAAGTCAGAAATTCAGTCCAGCAGATGACAAAATCTGGTATTGCGATTCGCCGGTTGGCTCGAGCACGCTGGACAACATGTTGAAAAATATGAGCAGGCGAGCTGGCATAGAGCCCCATCTAACCAACCACTGCCTCAGGGCGACAGCAGTTACAGTTCTGTCTGACCACAACTGTGAAACCAGACACATAAAATCTGTTACGGGACATAGATCAGACCAGGCGGTGGAATCGTACAATGATCGCCCATCCATAGAACAGCAGAAGAAGATGTCACACGTTCTCAGTGATTTTGTCTCAGCCAGAGCCTCTGAAGCTTCCCCATGCACTGGTATCTCTGCAGCTGAGAAAGAAAACGAATGCCATGGCCAGCAAGAACGGCAACCTCAAAGTGAAGGGACAGTTTTAGTCCAAAATCAGTTCGTAAATACCGAGGTTCGGCAAAGCGAGCGAAGAAGCTTTCCGCAGGTTTTCTTCAACTGCAATGTCCAAGTTCACAACCATTACGGAGGCGGAGAATCAGGAAAATCTTCCTGAACTTTGAACACTATTTGACCACTCGAGAGCTTCCGAAACTGTCTTTTTTCCTTGCATTTGAACGGTTGAATATTTCAAGGTTGATTTTCGTTAACAGTTGACCACAGTTTGTCGTAGCTGTCAAATTTCATTCAGCTCATCCAGTGATGTAATAATCAGGTGACCACGGCGCGCATGTGACCGGAAGTTGTATGCTCTTTTGACCGCTTTGTAAAATTGTTGAAATAAAAATCAGCGGCAAAAACTCGATTTGAGAATATACTAAAACAATTATTCCATTCGACCTTGTTGGATATGAAGTGATCATAACCAACTCGCGCTACGCGCTCGTTGGTTATTTATCACTTCATATCCAACGCGGTCTCATGGAATAATTGTTATGTAAACTTCATCAGGTAAACCTGTGTTGTAATGTTTTTCATACAAATATGTGAATATTACGATACTTTTTATCATGCATTCCTGTCTGGGTAATATTGGAAGACTCAATTTACGGTGAAAATCTATCATCGATGTTCGAATGTGTTCTTGCAATTCTGACAATTCTTTCATTATACAATTTGATTACAATATTTTTATAAAATAAAGTAACGGAGTCCACGACCTAGTGGTTATTGTCAGGTAATTGTATCCTAATATATTCAACAAAATACTTCATTGTCCAATCAGATGGATGATTGTTGAAGTAGCAATAATAGTTTTCAAATGACACATCAAAGAAGAATTCCAATTGATCAAATGATGATGACACCAAATCGGATTTGGAATGATGATATCTGTCATTTCTCCTGATATATGTGTTTGTCACAATAATCTCTTGCAATGTATTGATTCCTTTAATGTCATCTTTACTCAATAATTTTATCCATTTGTAATTTGTTTTTGGTATTGTACCACTTTTTCTTCCTATTCTCATTGCAACTTGATTGTTGAGAAACGTTACAGCTTCCTGAGCTTGTTGAGCTTTAAACTGAGCCAGAGCTTGTTGTATTTGTGTTTCAATATATGGTTTGATGATGTCCTCATTGTTGTTAATTAATTGTTGGAGTGAAATTGCATGATTTGAATTAACTCCATCTTTTATCACCAAATGTCTGTTTTCTGTATCCAAATGACCATCATCATTCACATGGATAGATTCTCTGTGTTTGTATCCATCTTCTAAGTTGTCATAAGTTACTGTGTATTCTATTTTATCTCCATTTTCATCAAGAATATGGTTTCCATTTTCATCTTCAACGTATGGCATTATATTAATAGTGTTGATAAATAAATTTCAAAAGTTCCTGTGACTTCTCTGTTTATAATTGGAGAAATAAACCCTGGACGTCTTTTAAAAATCCCCATTTGAATTATCATGGGTTTGATTGTTGTATTTGTAGTTACAAAATTTCTCCCAATTTTCATATTAAATTGTATTAAATGGGAAAATAAAGTTTTACTGTTAGCAATGGCGACAAAAGAAACTTGGTATTGATTTTTTGTATTAATTACAATATTTTTTATTTTAACCGGGCCTAATGTTCCAAAATTGAAACCATGTACATTTTCAAAAACTCCATTTTTTATGTTGCCGTTAACAACACTTGAAGTTTCAATATTTGACAACCAACTTTTATTGACAGCATGATATCTTTCAAAATAATCAGAGTATAATACTTTCAATTCAAAAGTTCCATTAACAGCAGTTCCTGCTCCAATATTATCCAATATTGACATAGAATCAATACTGACAAATTTTCTTGATTTGGGCAAATCAAATGTATTGCTTCCACTTATTATGTTCCCGATTCTGTGGTATGTGTCAGTGTTGGTTGTTTCACCTTGTTTTTTCCCATTTATCAAAATTTGTGCATTTGCAACTTGTTGATTGCTTTGGAAAACAGCGGAGTATAGATTGAAAAAGTTATTTCCATCAGCAGCGATTTGAAAATTATTTGTTGGATTTGTTCTTTGGAAAACACCACTGGCAATAGTTCCAGTGTATTTCGTTTTGAATAAGTTGGTAAAATAACCCAAATTCATTGCTTCAGAATCAAATATCGGATTTAATAAACCAGAAATAATCTTATTATTCATATCCATATTGACTTTCATCTCCATATCTCCATTTTTATATTCAAACATTACATTGTCCAAGCCATCATACACTCCTGGATAAACGCTATCTGACCAATCTTTGACACCGTAAACAACCAGATGACATTGTACTGGAGTCGCTGTAGCTGTTCCATGCATCGTCAAATAGATGTAATTTGGAGTTTGTTTGCTGTTGTTATTGAATTGAACCAATAGCTTGCTATAAGCAGTGAAATCACGCTGTACAGCTTTGTGGATGTATGCTTCAGAAGCAGTACATGATAATTGAATATTAGTCATTTCTGGTGGGTAGAATTCAAACACAATTGTGTATGTTCCAATAGCAAGAGTATAAATATTGAAACCTATCCTTGATCTGTAATCATTACTTCCACTGTCTTTAATCAATGTGATATCATAAGCTTTTTTATTCTGATGTGGGGATTGATTGAAAGCAGCTATTCCATACACTATGATATTGTATTCTGAACTGCTTTCATCGGTATCTGTAAGATATTTGAATTCATTTGTTTTGTGGCTGCTGACAAGATGACTTTGCTCCAATTTGTCATCAAAATATTTTTTGGTAGTAGCATCATTATCATCAGTTGGTTGAGCCATATCTTTGATTTGTTTATTATTCATATCAAGGTTTCCAGTCATTGCAACACTTCCATCTTTTTTCAAATATACACTCAAATCACTTCCAACAGATGGTATTTTAGCTATTTCTGTATCAACATATGCTTTAGTGGAAGCATCATTGGGATCGGAAGGATTTCCAAGAACGATTATTTTATGACCTCTCATATCTAATTCACCACCAAGAGCATTGGGTGTTAACCTGTTGAGAAAGTTATGATCAACGTAGTGTTTATTAACAGCATCGTTATCATCAGTTGGTTGAGCCATATCTTTGATTTTATGATTGTCCATATCGAGGTCACTATTGGAGACTTTTTGTAAATATTTAGTATCACAGAAACCTAAATTAACAACATCATATGTATTTTGTATATTGGCTCCAAGATGAGTAATTTGTTGATTACCCATATCCAGATTTCCAGTCATTTCAACAGTGCCATCTTTTTTCAAATATGTAGACAAATCAGGTGATGGTATTTTTTTAATCTCATCATCGACATATTTTTTATTCGCCGCTTGATCGTTATTATCAGGTTTTAAAACACTAATATCAAAAAATGTTTTCCGTCCAGTAATATGTTGTTCTGTTGATGTAACCATTATTTCACTTTTAGCTCGTCCACCATGGCCATCAAAGTTTTTCAAATCTGGTATATTAAGATGAATGTTTTCATAAGACTGATGCTCAGTCAATAATCGAACATCATTGAAGCTGCCAGCACCGTCTGGCGTGTCTTGTAGATAAATACTATTGGTATGAACACTTCCACTGTTGCTGTAAATTACTGCTTTATTAGCTCGCACATCACCAGGAGCATTATCCAACAATTGTATTTGGCTCTTTGTGACAACATCATTGGGATCAGCTCCTTGTTTAACATTAACAAGTTTTTTGTTTTGTATATCATAATTTCCATTTGGGGTTAATTTAAACCCTATTCCTTGAGGCCCAGCGGCTCCTTGAAGAGGAACCGTTGTGAAAGAAGACGATGAACTATGTTCGTTGAATATTCCCATTTATATCATTTGGTTATATTGTTCCATAAAAATTCCTGTTAATTCTCTTCATGGGCTTATCAACATATAGAAATGAAAATGGCTCTTTGGTTGCTTTAATGTATTTATCCTTTTCGACACCCAACTCACGGGATATCAGACCTCTTTCATTGCTGCTAGGAAAGTCATAGACACAGAAATGAGAGCAATTGAGTCGAATATCTTTTGGTGTTTTGTAGAACGATTGGCTCAGATAAATAACAGAGCAGTTTTTGTGTCTGCCACGAATAAAATAATCAATCAATGGTTTCTGGTTTTTTTCACAAATAAAGTCATCAAATATGACTATCTTCTGGGCATCTTCATCCTTCAATTCCTCCACTGGAATTATATCATCATTGCTACAAACAAGGACATTATACCCGACACTATTTGATATATCAGTCAATGTTTGTAGCATATCCTTGTATTTTTGTTGCTCCAAATTTTTGGCATATAAATGTATTCTATCATAATACAAAAGTGGTTTCATCAGCATATGGTACAATAAATTTGTCTTTCCAGATCCTGAATTACCACATATTAACATCCGAAACGTGTCACTTGGCATGTAACCATACAATCTTTTGAAATTAGTGTTTTTATCATGTCTATCATAATTTGGGATTTCCATGTATATCAATACATTATATAAGTTAATAATATAATGGATCTACAAAGATTAAAACAACTATCTGAAGCCAAGATTAAGGCTGGAACAATAACCAAACAAGTTAGAGATACATTGAAGGAGTACAAGCATGATAAACAAGATTTACAACAAGGTTTATCAGAAACTTTCAAACCAATTATTAAAGCTCAAGAGGAAACAAAACAAACAATTGATGAAAAACAAGACAAACTGATTGAACAATTGGAGAAAAACCAAAAAGCGTTGACTTCAGGTTTGGAAGACATTGCTATGTTAACTTATCAGCCTGAAACACAATCACCAGAAGCAAAGCTACCAATTGGCTATAAACCATTAATGATGTCACCTGATGTTGAATCAAATTTGGATGCTGGTTTTGATATTGATGAAATCCAAAAATTGATGCAATACGATCTTGCACCTCCGAGTTCTGTTCTCCAAGCTTCTATGCAAGGAGATATTGACATCAAGGATTACGATGCTAATATTGGCAAAATGTTGAAAAAACTTGGAACAAAGAAGGGTCCTTTATCCAAGGGCCAAGGAAAGACCAAGAATAAAGACAAAATTGATAAAATAGATGAAGATATAAAATTATTGCAAAAATACAAAGGGCGCATTAAAATAATCCCAGAAGGAATGAAAACCATCAAAAAAGGTTCTGGTTATACGCAACCAAAGAAGAAATACAGCAAAAAATTCAAGAAATTGGGCTCTGGTGTTGTTTATTTCAATGATGCTAATGATTTGATTGACAGAATGGAATTGCTTGGTGGATCCATTTTGGCTGGCAATAATGGAGTCAAAGAGGAATTTTCACAAATAGCCCATAAATTGAATCAACTTGGCTTGATAAACAACAAACAACTCATTGATTTATTGCAACAATATATAATTAGCTAGGTCGCGTAATCAGTTACATAATTAATTATATAACTGAAGTATATATATGCAAGAAAGGGCGATACATATTTCATCTGTTAACCGTCAAAAAATAGGTCGAAGTCGGCCTGAAGACTTTATTATCAAATTTGATCCCCCATTGAAGCTTGACACAACAATGAGACATGAGCTAGCTGTTGATCGAGTTTCAATGACATACTCGTGGCATAATGTCAATGCAGGATACAACAATAATACAATAAAATACAGCCCAGATAATGGTACAAAATGGGAAACAATCACATTTGTTGATGGAATGTATTCATATGATGATCTTGATGATTATATCACTCAATCAATAATTCAAAATGGAGATAAACCATCTTCCAGCAAGGGCATCAATCTATATTTTGTGCTTTCATCATATAGAGTTGTCATTGAGCTGGACAACCAATGGAATCTTGATATTAGAAACTCTAATTTTGGGGCGCTTATTGGATTTGAACCAAAGTTAATTAACCAAACTGAACATGGGACAAAATTGCCAAATATTACCAATGATATTGACGTTTTGGACATTAATTGTGATATAATAACTGATAGCCTCAGTGATGGACGATTCACAAATACACTGATAATGATACCCACTGACAATTTAACAAGGAGTTATCCCTTTACTTTTGAGCCAAAAAGAGCATTATTCAGCCCAGTTTCCAAATCAATTATTTCAGAAATGGGGATAACAGTGACTGACGCTTTGGGTCGGCCAATTGACTTGAATGGCATTGACTGGTTCATGAGCTTGATTCTCAGGTCTAGTTTAATATAATATATCAATATATGGTACGACAAAGTGAATTTAAGCCACGTTTTGACCCAGAATTGGGTCGTTATGCGATGAAACATATCCATGGTGAAGGAATTATGGATGTTTTCAGATCAGTTGGATCAAAACTTTTCGGAAAAACAGCAAAAGAATTAGCTAAAAAAGGAGCCAAAACTGCAGCTGAAAAAGCAGTCACCAAAACTGGTGAGTTTGCTGGTAATAAAGCAGGTGATAAAATAATTCAATTATTGAGCAAAAAACAACCTTCCAAAACAAAATCAGTGACAATGAGCCAACCAAAAATGGAGCAGCCACTGACTGATTTTCAAATAGCTGAGAGAGTTAATAGGATGATATCCGGTGGAAAACTCAAAAGAAGGAGGAAATGAAAATAATGTAACATATCTGTATAAATGAAATCATTCAGAAATCCAAAATACATTGAGAGATATGAAGATGTCTTCTTCCAATTGGAGACACCATTGAATACTGGTAATCCAGGAAATAATAGGTCACAAAAGAAAGATGGTTATCGTTTTGTTGTTGACAACACAGGAGAAGTGACCCCATTTGATTGGTATAATGCAAGAATATCAGTTGGTTTTAAAGTCCAAACAATGCAGAATGCAAATATAGCAGCTGAAGACCATAATGGTATTGTTAATGGTTCACACAGTCTTATACATGATTTCGATGTAAGATTGAGTGGTAAAATGGTATATGATTGTAATGATGCAAATCATTGTGTTAATATCAAGAATCTATTGGAATATAGTCCAGGATATGCTCAATCGACAGCAACAAATGAGTTTTTCTATCTGGATACAAACCGACACGCTGAAGAACGATCGGCTGAAGATAACTACAATAAAGGATTTGCTGTAAGAAAAGCACTTTTGGGTCTATCAGTTGTTGTCAATACAGAAATACCATTGAATCGATACTCATTCTTTGAAGCATTGATGGATGAGTTATTGCCATCAACAAGATTGGAATTAAATTTGCAGATTGAATCTGATACTATTCTAATATGGCAAGCTGGGGCTGATTGTCGTGTAATTATTACCAGAATGGAGTTGATTGTACCAAGAATCACTTTCAATTCAGAAGGACAATCACTGTATATGAGTCAGTTTTTGAAGCCACATAAATGGGTTTATTTGCGAGAAAATATTGAGAGAAGTAATTCTTCAACACAAAGAAGTGGTCATTTTCAGATAACAAGTGGGATTTCAAAGCCAAGGCATGTATTTGTTTTCATTATCAATGATGCAAATCTTGCTGCACAAACAGTAAATCCATTTTTGTACAATACATTTAGTGTATCAACAGATCCCAGAACATTGCTAAATTGTCATTTATCTGTGGCTAATGGCAATGAATATCCTGATGTACATTACACTCCAGAGGCTGATTTGACTCGAGTTTACAGAGATGTCCTCAAATATGTGCATGCAAATAATGAATACAGTCAAGGAACTTTATTGAATGTCAACAATTTCAAAACACTATTCCCATTCTTGTATTTCGATTTAACAAAACAAAAAATGGATATCAAAGATGGTACCACAAAGCTGACATTCCACTATGAATTATCTGGCACAACTGCAACTGCATATTCAGTTTATGCATTGACATTATACGAGCAAGACGCGGAGCTCATTCAAAAAGATGGCAAACTATTGTTTCGATAATTAATGTAACGTTAGTTATATAAAAGATATGACAACTTATCATTCACATGGAGTAAACCTATCAATTGGGCAAAAAGATAAACTAGCAAAAGCATTAAAAAACAATTCAGCAATAACAATAAGATTATCAAATTCTGAATTAACTGGACCGGATCAGCTGATGTTAACCAAAACACAAATAAATAGGCTGAAAAAGGCAATGCAAAACAAAACTGGAGCAGATATTAAAATAAGCAAAACACAGATACGAAAAGCTGTACAACAAGGAGGCAGTCTTTGGTCATCATTATTCAAAATTGGCACAAAATTACTACCAATGGCAACGAAAGCAGTTGGACCATTAGCTACTGGAGCACTTTCTGGGCTTGCAAATGTCGGAGTCAATAAAATATTTGGTGGTTTCCTCATTCCTCAAAATAAAATTGATCAATTAATAAAATACAAAGATTGGCTCACTGAAGCACAAAAGAAGCAAATTGTCAATGCAATACATACTGGTGGACAGATTGTAATTAAACCAACTAAGACACAATCAGGAGGTTTTTTGGGGACATTATTGGCTTCAATTGGCATTCCAATGGTTTTGAATGCATTAATGGGTAAAGGCTTGCAGGTGGATAGAAGTAGATCCAGAAGATCGGTCCCAGTTTTTGTTCCAAACACAACCAAAAAAGATGGTGGTTTGGTCCTACCACTTAATTATAGACCGCCTCCATTTTTCGGTACATGGGATCAGTATGGTAAAGGGAAAAAAAAAACCAAAAAAGGAAAAGGTCTGTTGTTAGGCAAAAACAGTCCATTCAAGGGGATTCCATTAATCGGAGACATTCTGTGAAATTCATAAATAAACCACTCAGTAACTTTGAACTCATTGATTGGGTCAAAAAACTCAAAATAAAACACTTCAGAGGCATTTACAGCAGAGATAATCTACCACAAAAGATGAAAAAAGATGAAGTTGGTATCATTAACCTGGATTCACAGATTGGACCAGGTACACATTGGGTTGCGTATCGAAACGGAGACAAATATGTAGAATATTTTGATAGTTTTGGGTTAATTATGCCAAAAGAAATTATGCAATTCATGTCAACAAGTGGCAAACGATTAATGTATTCAGGTGATGAAATCCAGGAAAGAGATTCAGTATTATGTGGCTATTGGTGTTTGTATTATTTATTTGAGAGACAAAAGGGTACAAGTATATTGAAAACAATCCACAATGCACATTTTGACATGAACAATCAAAGTGTCAATCATAATTTTATAATCCAATATTTTAAAAAATTATCTAATTAGTTTGTATAATGGTTGATATAAGATATTGTGAAGAGTGTGATGAATACACAGAATTTTCAGGAAAATTATGTTTATGGTGTACATTGGTAACAGATTCTGAGTCTGACTCTGATGATAATTAATCTAATATAGTGATATAAAATGGTGAAATCATATTGTGTTAAACAGAGAAAAGAAACAGAATGTGTTCAGCCTTCAGGTTACAAGCAAGCCAAAAATGGTCGGCTTATGTTCTTCTGTACCTGTGCTGAATGTGGTATAACTAAAACCAAATTTGTTAAAAAACAGGGAAACTAAATAGCCCCTCTGAAGGGGGGGGCATAATGGATACTTTAGCATCAACTGGTGCTGATATGTTAATTCAACATGCATTACCATGGATGGGAAAGAAAGCAGTTGAAATGGGTCGATATTATGGGTCTGAAGCACTTAGAAACCCTAAATTGCAGAAGAAAGCTATTGATTATGCTATCTCTAAAGCAACACCTTTTGTTCAAAAGACTGGATCAGAGATGTTTGATAAATTATCAACCAAAGTAAGGCCAAAAAGAAGGTACAAAACTGACCGAAAAGAACTTGATGGTGGTAATTTGAATACAATTTTGGAACAACTCGGTACACCAGGTAAGGTTGCGTCGAAGTCAATGGATGTTGTTGGAACATTAATTCCATCAACAAATGAAGTCTTTGATAGATACAAATCTGGAGACATTGCCAAAAGTGCATTTAGCACAGATACTGGTATATTATCGAGTCAATTTTGGTCTGGCAAGGCTGGAAAAAAGACATTAGAAAAATACAAAAATTATCCATGTGAAAGCATGGTAAAAATTGGGAGCAAATTTCACAACACACCGAAATGCTCAAGTTATGATGCAATTGGTTGGCACCCACCAAATTGGGATGAATATGAAAGAGGCATGAAGGGTCGTCCCAAAAGTGGTGGATCAATTGATATACACAAAATGATTGGTAAATTACTGCGTCCAAAATCTGGATGGGTATTACCTGGACACAAATACACTGGTCCATACAATGATTTGGAAAATCAAGTCAAATATAACCCCAAAACTGGACAAATATTGGAAATATATGATAAACCAACAGGCAAAACAGATGCAATAGCCATGCAACATGATGTTGATTATTCAGTCTGCAAAGATGATAAAAAATGTAAATTAAAAGCTGACAAAAAGATGGTAAAGTCATTGGATGCTGTTCCATATTCCGAACGACAATGGGGACATTGGTTGGCAAGAAATACAATAAATACAAAACAGAAACTGGGTCTTGGGGTTCCAAAAAACGTCAAAAGCCGTCGGGTAAAGAGGAAAACTGGCAAGAAGAATTAGCTAATGAGCTGCATAAACCCATAAGACGTAACTTTACTCGGCGGCGTGTTATTGTAAATAATATTGATGAAATATGGGCTGCTGATCTTGTTGAAATGCAACAATTCAGTAAATGGAATAAAGGTAATAGGTATCTTCTCACGACTATAGATGTTTTTAGTAAATACGGCTGGATTGTTCCATTAAAAGATAAAAAAGGTGAGACCATAACGAAAGCATTTCAAAGCATATTCAAAGAGGGTCGAAAACCAAAGTATCTGTGGACTGATAAAGGCTCAGAGTTCTACAACAAACATTTCAAAGACTTGCTCAGTAAGCAAAAAATTACACTTTATTCGACTGAAAATGAAGAGAAGTCATCAGTTGTTGAGCGATGGAACCGAACGATTAAAAATAAAATGTGGAAACGATTCACTGCTCAAGGCAATACAATGTATCTGGATATTTTGCCTAAAATATTGAAGCAGTATAATAACACTAAACACAGTTCAATAAAAATGACACCGACAGAAGCATCTAAGAAAAAGAATGTAGGAACTGTTTACTTCAATCTATTTGGCAATTTGAAACCAGTATCAAACAAGCCAAAATTCCGAATTGGTGACAAGGTTCGAATATCAAAGTACAAAAGAAAAGTGTTCGATCGGGGTTATACACCCAATTTCACAGAAGAGGTTTTCTTTATCGATAAAATACAATACACTAATCCAATCACATACAAACTGAAAGATCTTAACAACGAACAGATAAAAGGTAGCTTTTATGAACCGGAATTATTGAAAGCTGAACAGGAGTTATTCAGAATCGATAAAGTTATTAGGAGAGATTACAAGAAGAAACAAGCTTTGGTAAAGTGGAAAGGATACAGTGATGAATTCAATTCTTGGATTCCAATCAAGGATTTAGTCGATGTGTAAAATCATTTCACGGTTTCACGAGTATTCGATAGCGAGTCGATTCAATAAAAAAATCTATTGTTGTGTGCAAGATAAATGATATTCTTACCTCAAAAAGCGTCTACAAACATCAGAACGATGAAAGTGGAGAAATAAATGTTCAAAAATCCCAAAACAGGAGCCATAAACATTAAAATACAACCTCTTCGCAAAATGGCAACAAAATGGCCGACACGTGTGTTAAACAAACTAGTGTCCAGTCCGCTTTGGGTTTTTGTGCATGAAAGCGCATGTGTGTTAATCCAAATCAAGCAATATTACGCAATATACAGAAAAATAGCACCACAAGTGTAAAAATTTCAGAACTGAGTGTAATATATAGGTAATCGGGCCATTATTATATTAGTTCACAAACTTTGGTGAAGCTTTAGGGTGGTGTCAGCTGGCCCCTGACTGAAACCTGTTTAACGGCTTGTGCAGATGGTGAATTACTGAGTAGTGTGGGATGTCTTCCAGTGGACGGTACCTCCAGGGTGAGCCCGCTCAGGCCCTACTGGTTTACAGCGGGGTGCTCAGAGTTCTTTCCCGAACTCAACCTCTGTCCCAGAGGTAAACTGGGAAGAGACAGCCGCCTTGTCAGCGGCGGGAAAAAGACCTGGCTGGGGCCAGGCAAGTAAACAGCCAACCGAGCACCCCACGTTCAGGGTTTTGTCCATTTTCTTGACAAGTCACACAACGTCACGCGTGACAGTAACGGCATCCAGTCACACAACAACCATAATGATTATTTTTTTATCCAAATTGGTGTTCAAAAATATTGTATTCATCATTCAAATCAGCGATTGATGAGTTGGTTGGATTTAATCGATGATTGTTTGTGAGTTGGTGTCATTTATGAAAAACCTAAATTTAGCGTCTCCGTTGCAGGAGTTTTGAAAAACCGAGGATTTATGTTTTTAGGTTTTAGGTCAAAAGCTAAATTTAGGTTTTTAGGTTTTTAGGTTTTTGACGTCTCCGTTGCAGGAGTTCATTGTTGAATTCAAAGGCTGTGTTAGTTAATTTATGCAAGAATTGGATTTATAAGGATTTGTATGGGGTTGGGTAAAATATTGGATTTATAAGGATTTGTATGGGATTTTTTATCATTTTTTGAAACGTGGGTTGATACCCTCATATATCTAACTACTATGGTTCTGGATGGGAACCGATCGCTACTGCACGGCATTAATAAACAAAGAAAATGATATCAGTGAGTGGTCAATAAATCCATATTTTGATCTGGCATTAAATTTGTACCTAAATAGAGATTGTTATTTGCGCTTGCCTCGGGGGAACAAATACAAGTTTGATGATCGAACACGGCTCGAAATTAACACTTACATATTTCATAACAAAGGGAATGTTAAACCAAAAAAACTTTAGGCTAAGGTCATGCCAACTGTACAGTTAAAGAAAAGTTTTGAAAATTGTTTTTTTTTTTTTCATGTTTTATATTTCTTACATCGAAGCTGAAGATATGCCACTCATTGCCATCATGTAGCAGGTCTTCGCCTTTTGCTAGAACCTAACCATAACGTATGAGTACCAATGTTAAAGGCGTCCGCGTACAAACTGTCTACAGCTTCTTGTGCCTTTGTGTTTTCCTGAAGCTTTCAATTTACAATCTTACCAGTTTACTTAGGGCTGCCTAATCTCGTACCGAAATCGCACACTCTTCGGAAGTGAAGACAAACAACTGGGTAAGAGATTAAGGGTTGCCAGGGGAGGACTTTTTTTCTTCAAGGCTTAAAAACCCAAAATATAATGATTACCCGTCGTATTGATGTAGAGGTGTTACTCACCAGCGCATTTTTTCCTTCGTATCCCGGGTGACAGTGGCCGCTATTCTGTCCATGGCACTGTCGGCCATTATCAATACAGGACACCTGTGTTGTGAGTGAATTGCAATATGTGAGACATTCCTGCAAATTTGCACCAGGCTTCAAATATTTCACCGTAAAGCTAAATGAATAATCTGAAATGGAGATTTTTGAAGCCTATTTTGTTTATATAGGGGCGCGGAAGCCTTTAGACTGAAAACTGAGTAGCTGAATGTTTACTGAAGTGAATTACGAACCTTTGCGTTACTGCGAATATCCAAAAAAACTAAACTTTATCAATCACAAGATGATAGGCTAACAAAGTGTGTGAGTCTTCCTTGATATTTCCATCGGTTCCTGAGAAAATGGTCTGTACACTTTTTCGATAGTTGTCATTCGCTGAGACGCCAGAGGAAACGATTGTTTCTTTGTTTTCCTTTCACCGAGGGCAAAATTACTCACTCCTAGTTGGCTTAGCAACGGAAATACTTGTCCTCATTGACTGAGCGCGCCATTTCTACATTTAGTCGGGTTCTTCGTTTTATTATGCTGCAGCAACAACGAATTCTTTCAGATTCTTTTGAGTTGGACTATTTAAGCCGGATTGTTTGTGCCAAAAGTACTTGTAAATCAAGTGCTACAGTTATAAAGGAAATTCCTAAAGGTGAACTTTCGTTTCTTACAAGAAACAGTAAAGATTATTTTTTTTAAAAGCTAAAAACTTGATCGGATGTCGAACTCTGTTCGTCTTCCAACGAACGATAACCGGCGAACCATATTAACAGTTCCCTTTTGATGGGGGGAAGGAGTTGGTCAAATACAGTGGAAGAAATTGCTCTGCAAGTTCCTTCTTTGGACCCACCGTTTGCTATTTTTATAGTAATCAACATTTCTCGTTTTGTCTGTTTTGAACGATAAGAGACAGGTGAATTGTTTGTTTGTTTTGCTTACGCTGGTGAGTGTATTTACGCCAGGCCGGGGCTTAGTGTCTAACGAATTGCCTCGATAGTTTTAAGAACCTTCTTGCCCTTTATTTTATAAACGCTTAATCGCAATAAGTCTTCGTATAATTGAGGATCAACTTTTACTTGTACTTTTAAAAGTTTCCCAAATTGCCCGAGTCGCGAAGTTTGGGAAAACTTTGAAAATATATACGCGTGAAAATTAATCCTTTATTCTACTCGGCCTGATACGATTGCATATAGTAAGCCGGAAACACCTCGGAACCATCACAAATAAACCTTTATTAATTATTATGAAGACTAATTTGGTGCATTGATATGCGACGAACATTAGGGCCAAATTTTGTTTAAATCCGATAAAGCTAAATAGCCCATTAATTCTTTTGTAGGAAAGGAATAGAGGGATTATGCAAAAAAATCATAATTATAAAATAAAAAATAAATAAAATAAGCTAGTAAAATAACCTCGATTTTTCGGCATTGAAAGACTCTAGAATTTTCGCACCTTATTGAACATGGCTTAGCCGCCGACCGGTGGAAAACCCCTTGAGAGCGTCGCAAACAAGCAGTCCATAAAATATTTGCGTTAAGCATAGACTGGTCAGTAGCAAAAAAAAAATGAGTCAGCAACGTTTGGCGCAGTTTTATTAGCGCAAAAGGAAAGGGTATTTTTCTTTTCCTTACGTTTCATGGCGTACAAGGTTGCCGTTCTCGTCATGTGCTGAATTCGCAGTGTCGCCAAACTACGCAAATTTTAATACCATTATCTAAGATCTTGGATGAGTTTTTACCAGCGAAAAAATGAAAGGAAGGCCGCTGAATGCCTAATAGGAATTATTGGATTATGACGCCTGTGTGTATTCGTTGACTTGGATTCTAAACCAATTGGTGTATCTTGCCTTATTTTAATGATTTTACAAATTTACTTTAAGCAATCCTAACATCAGAACCAGTTGTGAAAGGTGTCGAGATATACTTGGCGTGCTTTACATAATCACTTGCTACACCAATCTTGTTTCGCTACAGTCTCCTTACTTGCTGGCAAGCATCAGGAAAAAGAGAGAGAGAATGAATGAATGAATGAATGAATGAATGAATGAATGAATGAATGAATGAATGAATGAGTGAATGACCTTTATTTAACCACGGAATTTACATCAGTAAAAGAAAAAAACTACTGCTTTACAGAAAAGCCATGTTAAAGGTAATACAAGTTATTCAATGGTTAAAATACACTATACACTGATAGACTATATATATATATATATATATATATATATATATATATATATATATATATATATATATATATACGGAACTTAAATGACAGCGAGGCTATTTATTTGTTTTTTAAAAGCAGAGAGATTGGGAGCAGTTCTAATATGATGTGGGATGGTGTTCCATATCTTTGCCCCAATAAAAGAAAAACTACTGCTTTTAGGAAATTCAGTGTTATATTTGGGGAGGAGAAGTCTACTCTCACTCTCACGTAGCGCATAATCACTGTTGCAGAGAGAGAGAGAGAGAGAGAGAGAGAGAGAGAGAGAGAGAGAGAGAGAGAGAGAGAGAGAGAGAGCTAGATGTATTGGCACTTTTGTAACATGAAAGTGGCACTCTTGTAACGTGAAGTGGCACTTTTGAAACTTTGTGGCACTTTCGTAACTTTTACAGGTGGCACTTTTGCCACTTGTGGCACTTCTGTAACTTTTAAAGGTGGCACTTTTGCCATTAGTGGCACTTTTCACACTAATGGCACTTTTGTCACTTTTTCAGGTGGCACTTTTGTAACTAAGAAGCAATTTTGTGACTTGGTGTCGTTCTTGTAGCATTCGTTTTCACATTTAATTGATGATTTGTATACGGGTGCAGTCTTAAGGCTACCAGAAGAAAACGATGTGAAGCAAGGATTCCATTCCTTATACATCATACCAGCGTCAAAAGTTTATTAAAGGCCTCGCTTCCTATCAATTAAGTGATGAACAATCACCCCGAAAGCAATGGATCAATCAATGTCAGTTTTTGGTCGCGTTCTTAATAACAAATAGGACTAAAATATTGGTCTGGTAATTTCAATTTCAAACTACCTTGCGAAATGCAAGAGATAGCTAACATTTAATGGACGTCTAAGGGTACTTTTACTCCAAAGTAGGACAGCGACAGAGTTATTAGCTACGCACATCAACAAGGAAAAACCCATTCTCAATGAACAAGTAAACTACGTCAACCTAACACCTACACTTTAATCTTTGTTTCCATCTACGTTCTTTTTTTATTTATTGGTTAACGTTGATTTATACAACAAACTGTGTAAACCTCGCGTTTTGATTGGTCTAGAGCAGTGTGTGATTAGAGTATAGACGCACGATTGACGTCATCGAGTGGTGTGACCGGCCACGTGATCATGATTTTAGAGTCCAGCGAGAGCGACTGGTGAACAAAGTTTTGCAAACTGTTTTTGTGAGTAACGGACAAACACAGGCAAATTGTTCGCAGGAAAGGAAAACTGCCCAATAAAAAATTGGACAAAGACCGTTTAGAGTGACCTCAACCAGGATAGGAAAGCTAGAACTTTGTTATGACGTGAAAGGAAGCAAATATTTGTCGAAATATGTCGCCGATAGAAATCCGGTAATGGCGAGTAATCGATTACAAATCGCAGTGAAGTGACTTACGTGCTGCAATATTTTGAGGTCAGGATTTCTTTCTAGAATAAAGGTTAGTTTTGAAAATATTGTTAGTGAAATTCTTTCAGATTATACTCTAATTAAGAAGATCATAAATGCATGTGTGCAGTCAGGCCTGGTGTGCAGTAGTCTAAAACTGAGTTTGCTGGAAAGTTTTTGACTCAGCTCAGGCAACGCGATGCTAGATCACGAAATGTGTTGAAATGTCTTGGTTATTGTATAAAACAAATAGATTCCATTTTGCCGTGGGTCTGTACTCTGATAACGCACAGAGAACATCAGTCACGCTACTCGCCTGCGGCTCGTAGCGTACTTCTTTGTTCTCACCACGTTTTGACGTCATCTGTGCGTTATCAGAGTACACACGTACGGCAAAATGGAATCTATTTGTTAAATAAATTCAAACATTTTTTTCAAATTATTTTGTAACTGACGAAGATGTAAGACACATCGAAACATGTGTTACAAATTAAAAAGTTTCGTGATCTTTTTGAAAATAAGGGGCATATTAATTAGAAGGAAAGTGCTCAAGTGTTACTGATGACGACTTCAAACAATAATCCCCTTTTAGATAGCATTCTGGTGGAGGGAAATTGTATTCTTGAGCACTACTTTAAGAACTACAGGTGTTGTTACACGAGACAATTCTTGTTGTCACTTGCAACGCAACACCATTTTGGAACAAGCTGATGATGAGAATGCACGTATATTACAGGAAACTAAATGAAAATCACATATATTCACAAGAAAATCAGACTACCTTAGTTCCGAGATACATTTTCATGGCATTTTCTCGGGAAATTGTTTTGTTGCCCGTTGTAGAATTATGTAGAGAAAACGAGAGAGCCACCAAACACTAGAAAATTTTTCAAACAGCAACGTTTAATGAAATGTAGAAGACATTGAACTGTAACCTACACGTTTTTCAGAGATAATTAAGCAACAATATCTCTAAAAAGCGCCAAAATAAAAAGCAATGTATGGGATTTTTTCCTAAATTGCAGCTTAATTTTCTCTGAAAAATGCATGGTTACCCCCAATCTTCTTTTGAGATACCAAAGGCATTTGGTAAGTTCTGCTTTCTCCGTATAGTTTTAAACCGCGCAGAAACATTCGTGTATTAGTAGGCACCACCCATAGGAAACCTGAGTATCTCGCGATGCGCAGAACGTATGTGCAGTAACAATAGTAGGCACCGTCCTTAAGAGTAATACGGTGTATATTTGACACTCCCCTAAAGTTTTTCTGGATAGCTAACAGACAAATGACCTTTTGAAAGCAAGAAAATGTTTTGGCTCTATGGAAAAAATCCTAACATTTACGATTTACGAAGCACGATTTGTATCGGAGACGAACGTCTCTCACGAAGCTAGCTGGCAAACATTTCCGACCGAACAGTTTTTCCTATTTTATAAGCCATGGCCATTAAGGGACTGGTCAAAAAGTATAGGGTGGGGTGGGCCGGGGCAGAGAGGGGGTGGGTCGTCAGTTTTTGAGTCCTTGGCATAGGGTGGGTCATTCTATCTTTTAGAGGAAGAGGCACACATTTATCAACCAACCTACAGGTGAAATTTCACTAGAAAAAGAAAGCAACATTCAAGCTTTCTATGAGAAGTAGAGACTCAAGTAGACCTTGTAGTAAAACACATCCATCACCTTGCTTGCCTTAACATGATGAAACAAAAGAGAGAAATAGAAAGAAGGGAGAAAGCAGAAAAGGAGAGTAACTTGACCTATGAGGATGTGGAGTAATTAATTAAGGATTTGCTGAGAAAGCAAAGCGTTTCTGTCCTTAATCTGTATATCGAACGTCACAAGCTGACAACCGAAAAGAAAAAAAAAACGAAAAAAAAAGGAAGCAAAACAAGCTTGCCTTAGTGTCAGCTCGCATTCGGTTGTCAGCAGCCATAAACAGTGTATCCACTGGCAAAGGTAGAAGTGGCTCTGGATTGAGTTTTAGCAGCTCAGAAGCAAGCAAAGACTGTGTTCTGCAGGAAACTGGGAGTGATACCGCCGATGATGACAATATCCCTCTCGCAAAACTGGCTTGCAACAGTTGGAGTGATAGTGATAGCGATGTATCGTTACGTGTACCTCGCTAAACTTAATTCCTCGCAAAGCGAGGCCGGAGGTTTATAATTTCCTTGGATTGCGTTGCAACAAAAATAATCCATGCTTAATAGAGGGTGGGTCATGTAATTTTCAACCTTCATTTAGGGGTGGGTCAGTCAGTTTTGTGCCAAAAGGAGGGGAGGGGGTAGGCCATGAATTTTTTGATTCACTACATTTCCAAATGCTCCGGCCCACCCCACCCTATACTTTTTAACAAGTCCCTAAACAACAGCGAAAAGAGAATCCTGGCACTAAGTACAGCAACCCTGGACTTTGTAACGAGCGGATGCCTTTGCAGAATTAAAACTGTTGACTATTAATTCTTTTTATGCCTATTTTGGTACCTTGCGTGAACTAGGACGAAGCATTTCTTGGCAATCTGGGCTTAAAATGTACCCAACCGGTTCTCATTGTTAAATTCAGTCAGTGAACCGGAAAACTAGGTTTGGTTGGACCGCACACAGCTGAACAATCAAAGGCTCCTGTGAGCCAACTCGTGAATGCAGATGACACATCAGTAATTGAAATTAAGACACTACACTACCTTGATAGCTAAAAGAAATTATATCTTTGCCCGATCATGTAACGAGAAATAACCATTCTTGTCCTAAAATGATTGTAAACCTATTCCCTAAACGTTGAATAAGGTTATTGTGATGCGCCGATTAAAATAAAATTCCACGTGTTTTTTATTCAAAGTTCATGCCGACACTTCACTAATTAATAATAAAGTATTGTAATTGAATTTAAGAAACCAGACTTTGTGCAAAAACGGAAAAACTTATAACTTTGCTCAGATTTAACGAAAAATCTCCATTCTTGCACTAAATGATAGTCAAGTTATTCTCTACAGATTGAATAAGATTATTCTGATGCGCAATGGAAACATTTTCTCTTTTTTTCACATAATTGAATTTAAAACACTGCAGTTCTTTCAAAAACTAAATAAAACCACAAATCGAACAAAAATTTCTACTACTTTTTCTAATTCCGCTACATTACGATTACTTATTCACTGCGCATGCCTGAAAGTTAACAACCCACCAACCAACCAATCAACCAAGTGAAAACGCCACCATCGCTATCACTCGTTCATTGCACATGCGCGGTTCACGGGTTAAAAACACCTCAGGAGGCTATTGTTTCCTTTGTGTTGGTCTAAACGTTACACTGCCGAGAACTCTCTTCTTAATAAGTAATCCATTATTATAAATATCTTCTTTCCCCGCATAGTTGGCATAAGCCACGGAAAAATACTCTTGAATTAATAAGAAACGTCCTCAAAAAAAAAAATCGACAAATTTTCTTCGGAGTCCTATAAGACGCTGAATGCACGCGCAGTGACAAAAGGCGGAAACCGCCCTTAATTATTTATTTATTTTTCAATTTTATTTATTGCACACTGTTTACAGAAAAGCTAAATATTAGACCCTATATAATTTTTCTAAATAAAAGTACAGACAGACATTAACTAGAATAAACAGTAATTATAGTGTACAGTGACCAAAGTAGCCTATGAGCTTTCGAGTTGGTCACTGTCATGTGGATATAAGTTGGCGTTGGCCATATGTCCAGGATTGGCAATTCCCTTAAAGATGGCGATTGCACGTGAGGTTTTGAACCGTTGTAGGATTGCTGCGTACAATGTTATTTTTTTTGTTCACTGCGAGCCGAAGACTCTTGGCAAATCCTTACAGCGGAGTGTGCAGTGTAATATTCGGTTAAAATGCCAAATAACTATTTGTTGTATTCTCAAAGGGAAACTTGAACAAACTTTTCATCCATCTTTTTTTAACAGAGTATTACGATTACAGGGTTATCTAAGATAAGATAAGATAAGATAAGATAAGATAAGATAAGATAAGATAAGATAAGATAAGATAAGATAAGATAAGATAAGATAAGATAAGATAAGATAAGATAAGATAAGATAAGATAAGATAAGATAAGATAAGATAAGATAAGATTATACACAATGAAAATTAAAGCGTTGCCTCTTGTGGGGTCGTGTAAAAGTAAAATACTTAAAAGCTACAAATAACAGCTTCTTTTTGCGGAGATAAAACCATTAAAATATGCTTACTATAGTTACTTTTTGCGAATATAAAAACATTACAAATATGCCACTAATGGAATTAGGAGCTAGTGATATAAACGGTCTGTGTGGTTTGTATAGCCCAATGACGTTGCTTGTGACGATGTTATGTAAAAATGCAGAATGTGGAGTGCACTCGATTTTTTCGCATCTTTAAAACATTCCCCTGCTGTGTTAAGGTTATCAATTTCGGTTGATAAAGTGTTTCACAAAATGTCCACTCTACGGGCAATAGAATCCTTCATATAGTTAAGCTGCAGCTACACAAGCGATTTTTTGCTCGCGCAGGTGATGCGATGTTTTCAAATTTTGTCGCGTCACCAGCGCAAGATGAAAATTGCACTTGTAGCCCCCCTCGAACTTGCGACGCGACAGGTGAAAAAATCGCAAGAAAAAAGTCGCCAGAATTGAAATTTTCGCGACAAAATCGTAGAGATAGCGCCCGTGTAGCCACCCTGCAACTAAGCCTCGTCATCCGTAATAGCTCGGGAAACGCCGGGATATCAACGAAGTATCGATCAGAAGTTGATGGTAAAGTCCTTGTTCCTTTCTCTTTGCGAGCCACGGACGGACCCACGTTGACCTTTTCTTAATTTTCTTCTTCCTTCGTTTGCCTTTTATCGTCAAGAAGAAGAATGCAAATAGTCGATAAAACAATATCCTCTTCCGAAAGGGCCGTCCGCCATGTCTGTTTATAGCGCCAGGTCTCTTGAAGTATGCGATTCACGCGGCTTTCAATTTGTCGTCAAACTCGCTAGAATTCGTCACTGGTGTAGCCACCCTCTCACGCTGGCGAAGCGACAAAATTTGAAAAAATCGCATCACCTGCGCGAACAAAAAATCGCTCGTGTGGCCGCGGCTTTACGGTATTGAACTGTGGCATGTGCATCTCTTTGAGTATCTTCATTGCATGATGCCTGTTCTCTTTGTTTCTCTGGGTTTCCTTAGGCCTACTATCCGGCATTTGGTTATTATATATACTTATTAAATTCTCAGCCTCGGATATTGCATTTCTAGCGTTCTGATTGGTTCGCTAAATCTCGGTTATCAGCTCATATACCGTAGTTTGACCTTATATGGAAAACGAAAGCCTCAGGTGTCGCTAAGCTAACTTTTTTTTTCGGCGAAAAACAAAAGTTTCTTCAGAAAAATGTAGAAAAAAAAGGGAAAAGAAAGAAATACCAAACAATGCCATCTCAATATAACAACAATAAAAGCCACAAAGCTCGGTATGGCACTATTTAATGGTACTTAAAGATTTTACGATTTTTTAGATCACATAACAACAACAACAATAACAACCGGCTACCTTCAAAAATTTCAGGATGCCGTTCGATCGCCGAATGGAACCCACCTACTAATGTACAAGACCTTTTTTTTTTAGGCATGTTCCAAGGAAGATTGATTTTGGCTGCGCTGCAGTGCATAGTTTCTAATACATTGAATCCATCCTTATTGGTACAGGCCAACCCACAACATCACCCGCGAGTACATTACAGATGGCAAAAGTACTTCAACACAAGTCTAAAAGTATGCTTTGTGGTCGACGTCGTGCTTTTCACTTCGTCTGTATGCGCTTGCTTGCGCCATGTCAATGTATCATCTATCGTTACAATCCTATCGGTCTTGCACTTGACACCCATTTCACAGGGTGATGACAAAGCATCAGTGTACTTAGTGGACCGACAAAACATTTTCTGTGCAGGATCATAGCTTTGATCTTTTTAGGGAGGGGAACTATGCCGTGAATTTGATTCAAATCACCTCATAATTTGGCCTAGAGCTTCATTCAGTTGTTCTGTGAATATGAAACATTACTGAAACTTGCAATGTACTTTGAGCTGCGGTTGTAGTGAGTGTGTTGTGTAAAACGAAGTGACTACTGATTTTTGTTATGTTATAAAATCAATTGCAAGGAAAAACACATGATTTAAACTCCCCCTTCGAAGACAGTGTGCACTGAAACACCCAAAGCCTGTTTGTTGTTAACTACTCATGGAAGGCTAGCGCACATTTCCTTAATTGTAATCAGTACCTTTAGAGCCACAACCTTGACTTTAAGAAGAGAAGGAGACCTATAATCAGACAGTATCTAGATCAAGGGATGAGAAATTTGGAGCAACAGAAGTTGAATTCTCCTTAAGTCGCGATTTCTAGCTGCGTTTTACTAATTGTGGCACTTTTGAAACGCGGCTTCGAGGCAAAAGATGCTTGTAAAAAAATATTTATAACGGCAAAACGGTCCAAGCTACAAAGCTCTTACTTGGTGACGATAATCCTAGATAGAAGGGTTATAAGATATCTTCGTTTCAGATTTTTTCGTTAATTAAAAAGACACTATCGTTCTTTGAAATAAAAAATGTAAACTTTTGGCCTTTTCCCGAACAGGAAACTTGAACACCGGTTAAAATTCTTACCATCATAACTCAACTTCTGGACAAGTCTACAAAACCTTTTGTAAAATTATTGAGGTGGGCGGGGGAATATACCAGCATTTACTGGCCTTTGATCTATCTATTCATTCCGGGTAAAATTGAGTTTTACCTTTCTTTTGTGTTCATTACCCTTCACTGTGGCACTTTCATACCCTTTTTGATGTAAAATGCATCCTAAAAGAACGCCAAATAATGCTGTGAATTGGAAACTTTAATGGGAGATGCGAGGTGCCTTGCTGTAGTTGTAGTGAGGGTGTCGTGAGAAACGACGATAATTTCTTTAAGTTTTGACAAAAGAGAGAAATTGTTAGAAAAAAGTGCCACACTTTTCATCTAGAGACAGAGAGAGAAACAGAGAGAGAAAGGGAGAGAGTTCTGCGTTCCTTCTCAGTAATTTGATATTTGGAAGTTATCTCCTTCATCTTGTAGGTGTATTCAAATGTTAAGGTCCCTGATTAGTTATGACACGTTCCAACCACTCGTAGGTATTTCGGTTTAGTCTTACTTTTACAGAGCCATAGTATGTCGATCCTTTCTTCGGTTTGAAATCTTTGGGTTTCATCTGCTGAGTTTTGTTGTTTAGCTCACAAATGCGGCGGTTTGCTTTGGAACTGCTTGGGTGCACGTTAAATGACTTGCAGCTACCATTGGCAATGCATTTTGGCTGGAATTCGAACTCGTCACCAACAACAGTCGTTTTAATAGCGTGGCCGACTGAGCATGGTCTGTTAAGAAAAGGAAATAGAATGATTTTATCCTTGCGTCTGGACAAATTAGAAGAAAGGACATAATAGGTCGAGTAGCTCAGTTTAGTGTACTTACTAAGTTGAGATTCAAAAACAGCCCCACAGAAGTCAGAGTTTGCCGTCACAAATACGAATATAAGTAAGCTCAGACTAGCCAGAAAGACCAGAGTATTTGGCCACCAATTGGCCATAACGGACGATAAGAGATTGAGTGTGTAGCTGCCAATTGGTCACTGAAATATCTTCCGCAGAAAAGAACTTCCTTGCACCAGCTGCTAAATGATGTCAGCTTCGGTGGGTGGACAGGCTGTTTGTAATAAGTCGTAATCTGACTCCTCAACATAATTAATATAGCATCTCCGTCACGTTTTCTATTTCCAAGAAGAAAAGAAGAAAACTAACTCCCAAAATTTATAGTTCCCAATGAAATGTTAGTTTGTAACGTCCGTCTTTAGTCATTGAAATCATGATGTTAATTGCGGTACGAGAATTGAATATCGTCCCAGCATCGTTTACTTTAGGAAAACAATTGAAATAATTAAGAGCGGCCGCCTGTAAGGATCGAGAATTCGCCGTCAACAGCCAATTTGACGAATCGCTCATATTCGGTCCAAAAATACCCTTTGGTGAACTATTTTCAAAAATCATCTCAAGGAAACGAAAACTTTTCCATTTCTTGCGTTGGCGCTTAAGCTTGCGTTTGTATCTGTGTTGTGGTAGTTCAAACGCCTGTTTGCTTGCGTTTGCGCTGTCCGTGTGAACCAGCCCTTTGAGTTCCTGTCTTTTATTTTGATGTTTCTTTTTTTTAGCCTTAACACGTTTTCTCGTCAAACATTTTACCAATTTTAATTTTATTACCAGTACTCATTTATACCTTTGCTCCGCGGTAAATATAGTCTGGATTTGGCTTCAGCTTGTTTGTTTTTTCCTTTAAAACGTTGAATTACTCAGCTCGCAGCCAAATTTGCCATTTACGCGCGGCGTTTTCTACAAGTTGTAACTAACGCAGTTGGGCTCCATGTAGCAAATTGTTTCACAGAAATCGCCATCCATGACGCCATCGATCCGAATCATGTGGTCTTTGTGGCGTTTACCATCTAGTGTGTGTGCAGGCTTAAATTCAAGTTGGCGACAATCGTCTAAGAAAAACAAAATGAGAATAAGTATTAAGTCAGACGTGAAAGCTAGCGTAGTTCGTTACATGGCAAATGGCAGAGTATGTGACGTGCATATTAAAAATTTGTTGGTCTATCTGAATTCTCGTTATGTATTTCAAACTGACGGGAGAGAAAAGAGGATTTGTTATCTTAAAAAAAAAAAAGAAAAAACATAAATCATTTACCAGTAATAAAGGATCTCTCTGTGTATTTAGGATTTGACATATAATTAGGAACCCACCTGCTCCAAAAATAATGGCATTTAGCTCACGCAAACGGGCCACTTTGCTTGTTTAGAAGAGTATACACAGTTAAAACAGTCTATGCAAAATAAGTATTTGAATTCGCGATACACAAGCCATTAGTGCTATGTTTCAGTCAGATATGTGATATCATTTTGGAAACACGCTTATTTAGGGTTGTGTCCAAACCTCATGATTTGAGATAAGTTCCCCGTCCATGAAGGCCCGGTCTCTCTAACAAGTCCCCTTCTTGAGGCTTAAAAGACCCCGTTATGACGACATCATAATGGGATTTTATGGCAAGGCATTTGATAATAGTTTGCAGGCCAAGGCGGCAGGATCCAAGCCTATCTTATTTCAAGCAAATTAGAATTTAGGGCGTTCCGGACTATATCATTTTTAGGGGCGCTTTTCCATGTGCTCGCCCCCTTTCGATCGCTCACCATCACGTCGTTCACATCGCTGGTTTGAACCAATTTTCAGCATCTTTTAGGCAAGCACCCTCTTTTCCTTTTATCTTTCCTGTTATTCAATGACTGAGCACCGTGTTCTAGTTCTGGGCGATTCTTTTATTCGCCGTTTGCGCCTTTTCCTGTCCCGTGAATCTTACGATTTCCGCGTTGATTTCAAGTTATCTCACCGTGCCTTTATAAAATGGCACGCCGTACGGTTTCCAAAACGCTACATCTTGACTTGAATATTATCGAGTCCTTTCGACCGGGGATAGTTATAATGCAGTTGAGTTCCAATGACTTAACAGACTCCGACCCTTTACATGTTGGCTTAGCTATTGAAGATTTTGCTAGGCTCTTACATGACACCTACGGTGTTAAGGTTATCTGCGTATGCCAGACCATCATGTGCCAGGGCGCAGTAGTTTTTTAATCGTAAGGCCAAGCTGTTAACGAAATACCTTCGGGTAGTTTTAGAGCCTATACCTTATGCTATCTTTTGGGGCCATAGGGGGTTTTGGCTCCCGACTCTGAACTTTTACGCACGTGATAGTGTGCATCTCAATTCCTTGGGTCAGTGGATAAGTGGACCAGATGTTCTTCAGGAAACATAGGGTTCATTGCAAATCTTGACTCATACTGTTACAGGCAGAACTCAAGAGCTTTTGCTGAGAGAAATTTTTCATATAAGACCTGCAGGCAATAGTATTTCGACAAGTCAATTTCACTTGCATGCGTAAGCTTAGAACATCAGGAAGAAATTCTAAAGATATTACTTTTCGCGCATTTACAAACTAAAGCTCATTACTTGAGCCTCCCACTGGGAAACCAAGTTGAAAATTGCCCTTCGTTTTTTTTTTTCCCTCATTCAGTCACAAATCGCCGTCTGGGCCTTAAAACGCATGCGCAGGTAATCTTGTCGCTGCATGGGTTTGCAAGGGTCGGACATTTATTTAGTCGCCGATTTTCGCGTTTTCCAAAGGAAAACACAATTTTTCGAAGTGGTACATCAAAAGAAGAACTACTAAGGAATACTCAACAGTTTCGATAGCGAAAATTCGAGAAATAACGGCGAAGAAACTGTGCTTCGAGTACAAATTGTTGTTTTATCCAGGCGACGAGTTAGCGGAGCGCAGACATCTCAAATCCTTATTGAGGCCACGGACTTTCTACGAGATTTTTGAATACTTCTGGGAATTCAAAGAAAAATTACAGATTTGATCGTGAATTTGTACTGAAATACTATTCTAATTGACCGATTCTTTATATTCTGAACAGTTTTTGCGAAAATCTGAAAAACGTGCCACGCACGGGTTGATAAATTCGCTTCGAAATGGACTGGTAGTTCTTCAAATCGCTTTCCCGTCTCTCGTTTGGCATTTAGAATTATAGCGGAGCTCTCGCGCGCGCCGCAGGCGCGCGCAGCGGAGCCCCATAGCTAAGAGAATTTGGTAACCCGTGAACGCGAGAAATTTTGGTTTGGTTATGACGTCACTGTCCGTCCGGCGTACGGGCGCCCGTACGTCCTTCCGCCCCTCTATGTAAGCCATTGTGAAATGCCACAGTCAACCTGTGTGACAACCCGCGTTTTTCTTGTTTTTCGGCGGGAAGTTGCATCGCCAACTGCGTTTTAGAAAAAGAAAAGCAAAACATAATTTTAAAGACGACAAAATACAAAGTCAATTTATGTGACCGACAGCGGGAGAAACAGCAAGATGCCTAGCGGTAGAGGAAACAAATTGACTGGCACGTCATCAGAATCTTGAAGTGAAACCATTTTACTCCGATCCGGCGCTACGAAACGTTGGACTTTTCCTCTAGAAGTGAAACGTTTCATCCGCTTGACGTTGTAAAACAAACGACAAAAATCAATAATGGAATAAAAAGACTGATTATTCTCAGAAGAGGCGAGTATATTCATGTGATTTTGTACGTTGACAAAACTTTGCTGGATTGCTATCGTGCAAGATCCTGTTTTCTTGCAGTGTTGACACGCCGTGTAATTTAAACTTGAGCTTAATATTGCTAACTTCAGAGCAGTCTTTTGAGCTCATTTTATTTTTCGGTCCATGTTCAAAATTTCCCTTGGAGTTTTATTTTTTAATCTCCTCCGATCTCCTTCAAATTTTACCTTTCAACAGCGGGAGAAAGAGTAAGACTACGCGCGGCGGGAATTTACATGAAGGGGGCATTGATCATAAACAGCAGGCGCCGTGAGTCTTGAAGGGGCAACCCTAAAAACTGGAACGGTGGAAAGGCAGAAAATCACCCCAAATCCAAGAACACGGAACGGGTAAGGGTTAGGTTCAAGGTTACAGTTTATTTGGGGCGATTTCCGCCGTTCCATGCCTTAGGATTTGTAGTGATTTTCCACCATTCCGCCATTCCGCCGTTCCGCCGTTCCACCGTTCCTGCTTTTAGCGTCGCCGATCGTGAAGCCGGAATCTACTCCGATCCGGCGCGATGAGAAGTTGGATTTTTCCTTTTCATTCTTGAAGTGAAAAGTTTCGCTCGCTTAACGCTGTAAAACGAACGAAAAAATCAGCAATGGAATAAAAGGACTGGCTATTCTCAGAAGAGGCAAGTACATGTATATTCATGTGATTTTGTAGACAAAACTTTGCTCGTTTGCGGCAGTTTTGCAATAAATCGATTTCTTGCTGTGTTGACACGCAGTTAATACTGCTAACTTCAGAGTTGTCCTTTTAGCTCATTTTTTTTCGGTTCATGTTCATTATTTCGATCCCTTGGCGTTTTATTTTTTAATCTGGTCCAATTTTGCTTTCCAACAGCGGAAAAAAGAGCAAGGCGAATAGCGGCGAAAAAGGACTGTTCTAGAGGCGGCACATTAAAAACAGCGGATCTGATCCTCGGAGAAACGTTGGATTTTTCCTCTTGAAGTGAAACTTTTTGCTCATTTAACGTTGTAAAACGAACGAAAAAATCAGCAATGCAATAAAAGGACTGGTTATTTCCAAAGAGGCGAGTATTGTTGACAAAACTTTGCTGTCGACTTTTGCAAGTTATTTTTTTGCAGTGACTTCACACTGCAACATGTTTAACTTAAGCTACTGCTAACTTCAGAAAAGTCTCTTGAGCTCATTTTTCGGTCCATGTTCGTTATTTCCCCTAATGTTTTATTTTCTAATCTCATTCCTTTTTGCTTCATGTAAGAAAATTTGATTCTCAGGTAAAATAGTCAGTGAAACAAACGTCTCGTAACACTTTTTTATCGTTAGCTAGCATAAACTACTGACAAGTTTTTCTCGCATATATGTCTAGTTTTTGCATTTATTTCTGACAATCTTTACAGAGAACAAACACAAATACTTTAAAGGATAGGATATGTCTTTTCAAAGAACGTTAAAAGCGAATGTAAAATTAGTCATTAGTGTGACCTCATTTTCATCATAACATCAAAAGTACGCCAAATTTGTTCGCTTGTTTGTGGAAATTTTTGAAGATCGTCGTTTAGTTATCTCTGTTCTGCTTGTTATGAATTATCACAGTTTGTTTTTTTTTCATTTATTACTCCAGGATACATGTATATTTTAAGTCTGTTTCATGGTTTATTATTATAGTGTAGCCTTTTTCTCTGAGGTTTATGGTTGATCAACAAAATTTGCCTAAGACAGTGACAGTTCGCCTCAATCATCTTTAAAATAATAACAACAAAATAATACTTTGAGCGTGAAGAAAACTATCAAAACTCGATAAATAGCCAATCCCGTCCTGAATATTTTCCTGTACAGTGTAGATAATATTTTGATATTTTTTTGTACCCCCCACTCACATCCATGTAGCTTTAAGAATGTCAGTTCTGCTGAAATGGGTTTGTGGGAGGCCGAGTAAAATTAAGGTTTAATTTTCAAGCGGCAGGGGTATTTTGCAGAACACCAAATGTTGAATCTATAGAAGTCCTTTAATGCAATGGCTGCCATAACAACAAATTAAAGCTAATTGTCTGTATAATCAGTGTTAGCCCTAAACAGAAAAGAAATGTGCTTAGACCTTCATAACTTTGTCCATAGCTTAATAGGTGTCTCGCGTCCAAGTGATGTAGAGCGTCCGGTTTAAACTGTGGATACCTAACCCTTACATCAAATTAATTAAAGCTTATAGAGCCGGCTTATTAAACTATACCAAGAATTTTGAAATAAAATGAATTGTCGAATTTTTAGCGCTGTTTTCTTGAATCAATTTTTTCACTTGAAGGGGGCACTTGCTAAAACTCAAATGGAATTTGTTTGTTTACCCTCAATTTTGGGCAGTTATATAGCTAGTTTAACATATAAGGAACAAAGACGTGTCGCCAATTTTTTCTTTTGAAATATTTTTTCTCTGAGTGATTTTTATACGATCACTTCACATTTCTTTAATCGTATTTCGAAAATGTTCTGTAACTTTTCACTGCAATTTAATATCACAGAATGCAGACATGTTTTTTTTTTTGCACTTTGGGTGTACCGGAAACTGAGGAGCAAATTAAATTAGCAAAAAACAAAATTCACTTGACTTGTAGCCTTTAAAAGGTGATTCGGATGCCCACATTTAGAGGGGGTAAAAAATTCGACAATTCATTTAATTTCAAAATTCTTGATATAGTTTGATAGCCAGCTCTATAAGCTTTAATTTGATATAGGGGTTTTAACATATCTACAGTTTAAACCGGACATTAATTGCTACATCGCATGGACGCGAAAGACCCCTAAAGGTATACGGTAACCTTACTGCTAAACTGTTATAGGTGGCGAAAAATGCGACATTCGGCATTCAGCATTCTGCAAAATACCCCTTCCAGTTAACAACTAACAATATTGTTAAGGTCTAATTACTTTTCTATACTATTTAGGGTTAAGCGATTTACCAATAATTACATGTATAATGACTGCAGTGTGTCCACTTCTAGTGCGGCACTTTTTATTTTCCGGCAATGGTATCCACACTCACTGCCATCATTCTCACTCAGCATCCCCTCAGTTTCACTGCACCAATTGTTTTACCCACAACAACAGTGTCGTCTCCAACTTTTTTTATCATTATCATCAGATGTGGGTTTGTTAGCTTGTAAAAGACTCTGGCCTGGGACTTTCATTGTCGCTGATGTCAGTCCCCTTTGCTTCTTGTTGTAGATGACTGGTTAATTTAGCACAATCTTTTCATTTTTTCAATTTTTTTTCTTGTATGGAAGGGAGTGTTTTTTCAAGAGAGTGTTGAGTCAAAAAAAAAAAAAGAGATTTTAACCCTAGTAACTCTTCCCAATTGTTATCCTCATTCTCTGTTTCATCGTTTCTCAATGGTTGATTGACTTCGCAAATCTTTGGAATAATGGAGATGTTTTGAATGGTCTAGGTATATTTTCACTAGATCCTCAGAAACCACAAACTAAGGTAGAAGAAAACTCTGTAATTTCTATCGCTGTGTTCAGCTTTCCTTCATTGAAGGAATTAGGCATAAAGTCATCAACAGTACTGGTCATGCTGTTCCATCTAAAGAAGTAGCCGGAGATTCAAAGACATTTTAATTTGTACCTTAACTTCTCTTTATCCAGGAAAGGGCATGGAATTCTGCCCATCATGGAGCCAGCCAACCATTTTCACATGAAGCTGAGTGACACTGCTGCTCTTTCTTAACCTCGCAGGTGTCTTTGACAAATTCCATGTATAACTCTAGCCACAAATTTTTGCAAAATAATTATAGCCAGGTACATGTTTTTTTGAACTTTCAGATGCCTTCAAGTAATCATGATTAGCTGGGTCCTGTTGAAAAAAAAACCTGCCTCCTCCTCCCTCTGTTACAAATTCCCTTATGTAATCTGGCAACAGGTGCATCATCAATGTGCAACGCTATGTCGTGAGCAACCCTCCATGCATTTCTTTTTATTCTTTTTCCTCGTAATTTCACAGTGAGCTAGCCACAGTCGTCTTCTAAATTTCTTCGTCTGATTTGTCATGAAATCTTTGAAAATATTCCATTTTATAGAACTGCCATCGGTAATGGCATCTCAGCCACCTGCAGGATTAGTCCTTTCCAGCCAGCTTCCCCCCAGTCACTGCTTTCGTGTGCTCGATGAATCCGGATGCGGTAATCAGACTTGCAAATTCTGGACAATTCGGCATCTCGTAAACCTGACCTCATCAAACAGTAGCATTATCCAAAACGTGAACTTAGGGAAAAATTTAAAAATCATCATAGGCCCCCATCTGCTTAAATTATGAACCCTCACTTAGGAGTGTTTTAAGATTTGCCACTGCCTGGGCACAAAAGCCATGCACAGAGGGTGTAACCTTTACTGGTAGGTTTAATTTAGATCTTGTGTTATAGCTGTAGCAAAAAATAAATTGATGTAAGCTTTTTATTTACCATCACAGATCATGACAGATGTGATGAAAACACAGTTTGGCTCATGAATCACTTTCTTAATGGACATTCTTGTTGAGGCAGTTCATAAACTTGTAAATCATCTATTCTTGTGTGAAAGTTTTTGTGCACTTTTCCTATCAAGGGATAGATCCAGTTGTGTATTAAATTGTTTACCTTTTGATAAATGTTGATGTGATGGCACAAACCAAATTGAATGGGGCACTCGCTGAGCATATAAAATTTTTCTTCAGGAGTAAAGATTTTAATTAGTTGGCCTGAGGCAGGGCTATTGCTCTAGCATGTTGTGTACAACAGAGATTGGCCACTGGATGTCTGGGCCTACAATAGCTGCACGTTTATAAGCAACAGTCAATTAATGGAGGCTACAGAAATATGCTGAACAAGGGGCATTCCCTGTATACTTTACAGTGCAACGAACTCAACTGGGGCCACCCAACATTAATCAGCCAATCATAGGTCACATTTACAACAAATGAGTCTGGCTTTGGTAGTTGGTAAACCAATCAAAAACGAGAACATGTCTTTAAATTTCAAAGTGTCGGTTTTATCGGTGGCCCCGGTTGAGTTTGTTGCACTGTCTGTAAGACAAAACCTCACCTTACCTTTAGTCAAATATATATATTTTTTACAAAGCCTGAATATCAGCTGTTTCCCATCTCTCACCAATCATCTAGAGAGGAGATGACTGATATTCAGGCCATGTTTAATGCAACCAGACCCTGGCTTCTTTTGAAGACTGTGATTCAACAGATACAAGGTCAAACTTCTTATCAGCCATCTCTTATTGAAAGAAAAATTTAAAACTTGGTAGTGGGTAATGAATTATGAAATATGTACAGTTATTTATTTTTACAGTGCAATCTCAGTTATTTGAACTCTCAATGTTTTTCAGCACTCCCAATTCTTCAAGAACAAATAGTTGTTACAGCGGTTACCAATAACACGCTACCTATCGCCTTCAAAAGACTCCGATAAAGTTGCATTTTGGTGGACGTCAATCATAGAAAAGCCGTTGAAATTATTTTGAATTCTGAGTCCATTTCAAGGCAACCGGAACCAAGAAATTGACAGTTTTATCCGCTGACGGATGGTAAACTTTATGACAGTTGATTTCCAAGCCAGATTATCTAAAAACAATGGGCATTAAACATTTGAAATCGCTACACCTGATAATAAATCAGCGATGCGTGCAAGTGAGTAAATTTTCACGTGCAGTGAAAATTGAAATATTTAATTCAAAAATACCTTTTATTTGCGCTTGATCTGGCTCGAGAATCAATTTGAATAAAGTTTACCTTCTCTTAGCGAGGTAAAATTCTTAGTTTCTTGCCGGGTTACCTTGCAATCTTGTCAGAATTCAAAATAATTTCAATGGCTTTTGTTTGATTGACGTCCACCAAAACGCAACTTTATCCGACTCTTTTGAATGCAGTAGGTCGCGTGTTATTGGTAACCGCTGTAAAATTCTCTTGGATTTGCTTCAGTCAGTTTTTTGCCTCCTATTTTTTTGAACAAAATTCATTTTCACTAGGAAGTTAAAAAAAAAATTGGTAGAGTACTTCCACTGCAGTGAATTTTGTCACATAACATTGTTATAAAAATGTTAATATACCAAGTAAATTGTTTTCTTTTACTTACTTTTGATTATCCAATAATAACTGTTAATTTTCATGGGTTTAGTGACATGCAGTAACCTGAGTGCTACAGTTTTCTACACCTTTAGTCTGGTAGAACTTTTTCAGTAACATAAGGAAAAACACTAAATAATATTATTTTCCTTTTCCATTCTGTCCAGGGTTTATGTAAAATCTTTATTTATATGAAAATAGTTTAATCCACTGATTGTTTTGAAGAATAAAGTGATATAATGCTTTTAATTTACAAATTATATTTCAAGCAGAGTATATGTTGTACATCATTTTGTGAATTCAGAAGAGTACTACAGTGTATTGCTGTACATGCACTCAACTCTCTTTAGGCACTCTTGTTCCTTTTATTTTTTTCTCTCGGAAAAACAGGATGATGAAAATTAAAGTAAGGAATATTTTTTAGAGAATGCTTATTAAAATTAATGTTATCATACATGGTCGGTATTTTGCTGTGTAAAAATGAATGGGACTTCTCAGATGAGGTGCTATCCATCAACTGGAGTGATGAGGCTGCAGCAGTGTAGTGTTTAGCAGTCTAATGACTTCCTAAATTGGGATTTTGCTTGTAAGGACAAAAGGTTAATGGGTTGAAGCAAGGCCTGTTCCTTAATTGAGAAACCAGAGAATAAAATCTGCAGTGTAAATTTTTGTGGTGGAACAAAACTGCTTAGTTTTCTTTTCGGTATTACCTCAGTAAGGAAATGTGGTCCATGAATGGTAAAGAAAAACTCTTTGACGGATTAAAACCTATGACCCCAGGATTTTTTTATCACTGATGGACCACAAGGGTAATGCAAAATTTAAGTGGTTTCCTTCCCACACAGAAATTTACACTCCAAGGATAATTCTCTGATTTCTCAGTTGTATAGTCAGTACTGCACAACACAAAAATTAATTTCATTATCCCTTAATTGTTGTGTTATTTCCAAGTTTACTCCAAGTTAACTCTCGTGTAGCAAAGTGTAGAAAAACTGCTGGGGATAACTGGCTCCCATAACTGCCTGATGGATTTTTTTTTGGTAAAGATTTTGACAGCGACAGTTGAGGATTTATACACAATAGGCCATTTTGATGATGGCGTCATTTTACTACAACTACCAGAATTCATTTCGTTTTCCTTTTCAAATGCAATTTTTTTAATCCCAGTGGAGAGCAAAGAACAATAGCTGTAATTAGCATGAGAAAAGAAAAACCAGAAGGATTCTGGTAGTTGTAGTAAAATGACGCCATAGTGAAAATGTCCTATTGTTAGTTGATTCTATGTCAAACAATTTACTAACTTAATTTAAAACCAGGTACAAATGACTAGGGACTGAAAAAAAAAAATTTCCGTTGAATAATTAGACTTACGACATTTGTTGCATTCAACATAGAAAGAACGCACTCCTTACACAGATTGGAGTTGAGATTGTGTGGGAGAACCAAAGTTGATTGCCATGAATGAAAGGATATTGGGACATACATGTGTATATCTGGCAACCCCTGTAGATTTTGCAGGGGCAGATGACATCATCACCAAATTGGCAAAGGAGAGAACCTACGCTAGGATCAAGGTTATCAAATGCACTCTCTGATCCAGTTTTGGTTATTAATAGTTTCCATACATACAAAGTAGCAAAAGGCATTCACAAGTGATTGTTGTTTTGACTTTACAATATCAAGAATAAGAGGCAGCCAATTACTGCTGTGCTTTCTCTGAACAAAACAGTATCACTTTGCACTCTCAAAACAATGGAACTAATGTGATTGACAGGAAGTTATGAAAGTTTCATGTTTTCCTATCCCTACCGAAACAAATAGGAAAAATTATACTGCATTCTTAGTTAAGTTGAGAGCAAGAAAGACATCTTTAACTCTCTTGTAAATCAATATCAGTTGCATGGAACTGACCATTTAGTTTGGGTTTATACAAAAACCAAAATAAGCACACAAGAATAGCTATCAACCTGGGAATAACAGAAATTTTTAAAAATGAGCTTTTCAATCTAACTATTGAATTAATGAGCTACAAGTGCAGTAAGAAAATATAAAAATGGCACAAAGCTAATTTGACTTCAAATATTTCTCCTGTATTCAAACATCTCCAATGTGCATCTCCCTTAAACAGAACCTAAACATAAAAAAAATCACTCAATTTGACTAGAAAAAGATGAAATTTTAAATATTTTGTAAATCCCTATAACTTATAATGACTCGTTTTTCAATTGCTCCACGGTGTACCAGTTTGGAACGATCTCCTGGTATTACTAGACCACATGAATTCATATACCAATTCATATATAAAAAAAATCACTCAATTTGACTAGAAAAAGATGAAATTTTAAATATTTTGTAAATCCCTATAACTTATAATGACTCGTTTTTCAATTGCTCCACGGTGTACCAGTTTGGAACGATCTCCTGGTATTACTAGACCACATGAATTCATATACCAACACTGGCCTACTATTGTCCGTATTAGCTTGCAATTTTAATATTCTCTTGATTAAAGATTTCTTTTAGAAAATTGCGGTCAGTGTAAAATGCAGACTGCAGACTGGGGGTAAAATGCAGACTAGGGGTAAAATGCAGACTGGACACTGCAGACCAGGGGTAAAATGCAGACTAAATTAAATTAAATTTTGTTCGGTTGGGCAGGTTGTATCCCGGAAAGTATTCATTCATTTTAAACCGTGAGAACTGTTTTCATTTTCTACGATTTTTTCGCAAGCGCTAAATTTCTTTCTCGTTATCTGCGCAACAGAAATCTTTTCATATTTAAATTCTACATCTACTCAGCTTTCTATAGAGACAAAAATGAGCTCGATAGGACATATATTTACCGAGATACGAATTCTTGAGTTTTCTGTACTCGCTTTGTTTACAACGTAATTAATACACGGCGGACGGTAGTAAAATGCATCCATCCGCGTACTTTAAAATTCACTGATATATTTCGAAAGTACATCGTCAAATGCATTTTTTTTTTCAAAACTAAAACATTTAAATATCTTGTTGAGCGGTTTTTCTCTTTATTTCGAAGCCAATTCATGTAGAAATAATTTTTGAAAGTATTGGAAGAAGTAGGGCGCCGTCCCCAAAAGTCACGCAATGAAATCCTAAGTTTTTTTCCCAAGCCTCAAATTCCTTTTTCGCTAACAACGCTACATGTATCTTTTTGGAATTCTACACTTACTTATTAACTTTCTATACAGACCAAAATCACTTCGAGTGTTTTACAGTCAACCCAGGTCACGCGTGAACGATATTTTTGAAATTTGAACGGAGTTTTGAAAGTTACATGTCAGTTTTCAAAATCTCAGAGTTCCCGTATAAAATTTCCCTAGCTTATTGACAGTATAAAGCTATGAATTTTTCCTTACATTGCAAAATTGAATATTTCAAGAATAACAATTATTTCTCAAGTATTTAGAATCTATTTTTCAGTTAATGCGTCTTTTTCGGAACGACTTCCAGAGAGATGTCCAACATTTCATTCACACGTCGGACATTACAAAGAGAAATTCGAATGTTCATTTCATTCTTGGAATTACTGTTCACGCGTGACCTGGATTGACTGAAACTTTACAAAGATAGTCTTTATAATTAAGTCTGCATTTTACCCCTAGTCTGCATTTTACCCCCAGTCTGCAGTCTGCAGTCTGCAGTCTGCATTTTACACTGACCGAGAAAATTGCTCCCTCGTCAGAAAAAGACAACACTACAAACAGTTTAAAGGTGTGTACGCATACATAAATATTTGAAGTTATCTTACCTCCTTGATTGACGGAGCTGTCGGACCTTTCGCCTTCCACCGACACAGCAAAACCCCTTCTACTTTTGATACTTAAGCTTATCACACTAAAAGTTTTCTTTCAAATCTGCTGTCAAAACGGAACATTTCCACACAGTCGTGCAGGAAAAATAAGACGAGGCGTACGAAAAATTCGATGCTTCCAAACCTGAAAACCTTATGCAGAAAAATCCTTTCTTTTTTATCCACCATCCTAATACAGGAAGATGTCTGAACACTGCTATTTTTATTCTGTTTTATCCAAATCTCTAGAACGAAGCAAAGACTAGCACTAAATCGCCTCTTCGCTCGTACTCATAGCCCGAGTTACCCTTATCCAGCGCCCGTTCCGCTGGATAAGGTTAATGCGGGCTCTGAGAACGTGATTGCCGCCATTTTTTGAAGAATCTGGGTCGGTTGAGAAAAGATAACATCGGCCAAAGGGAGGTGACGTCATCGGGTTATTCTTCGGAGCAGCCGATTATACCGGAAATTGACCTGCATTCATTCACTTTCAGTAGTAATGGCGGACGACGTCGGGGAAATAAAGACTTCGAACGTTTGTTAGGATTCGTTATGGTAGAATACAGAGTTCTTTCTACTTTCGTTTCTCGGCGTCTGAACACTGACCTCAAGGATTTTACGTTCGATTTGTGGAAGAAACGTGGAACTATGAAAACAGTCAAGATTTGCTCAGGTAACATCGGCCAACGGGAGGTTAACATCGACCTAAAGGAGGTTAACATCGGCCTACGGGAGGTTAACATCGACCTAAGGGAGGTACGTTTTATAGCACCACGTTTGTATCGTATGTGTTATACTGGCACAATCGTACACATGGAAAGCTTATTTGCCAGCATTAAAACTTACAATCTTTTAGGGGCTTTTCTTATTATTGACCTGAGTGTGATTTCATTAATTTTATTACCAAGTCATAACATCCACCTACAGGAGGTTAACATCTACCTAAGGGAGGTACAGTGGCTTGCAGTGTATATTTTATAACTTATGTATCATAAAAGTCAATTCATAGGCATAGAAGCTTACTCTCTAGCAGGGAAACTTGGGATCATAAGGAGCTTTTCTATCATTGACTTGAATTTCATAAATATTTTCATTTTTACCAACTCATAACATCCGCCTATAGGAGGTAAACATCTACCTAAGGGAGGTTATGGTATTATAATATAGAAGGATGGACTTGAAAAAAGCTTACGAATCTTAAGGGGCTTTTGCATTTCGTGTACATGCCGTTTTAGAATAAATTTATTTATAAAGAGTTATTATTATTATTATTATTACTATTATTATTATTATTATTATTATTATTTGAAAAACCTTTTAATCTCACTAGAATTTTTTTTAATAAAATTATAAAAATAATATCTTTCTTTATTATAATATTCCAAACAAAATTAGATTAATGAGAGTTTTCTCATTTTTTTATTTACACTCATAACATGGAAATATATAATATATTATTATCAATATTATTTTTTGGCAACACACTGACCTACACTGGGCCATTTATATTCATCTAATGAAACAATTTTACAGCCATAAAGATTTGCTGTGAGAGGTGTTATGGGTTTAAATAGAAAAAATGCAGGTGCATTAAAATAGCATAATAGCTGTTATGATGATTAAAGGCAATTGTTTTCTTGTTGTTGTCGTTTTTTCTTGGTTGACCCCATCAACCTGTAATTTCAACATTAAATTTTGCTAGAAGTGACTGTTTATGACTGTTGAAATGATAGATCATTTTCAAAAATATAACCCTTAATATGTCAGAATTTATTTTAATTTAATTCGTGATCACTTACAAGAGGTTTGACTGTTTGACTGCTTACTACAGTACATTAACAATATTGGTATTATTTTATTTCTTTTCAGAATGCAATACTTAAACTGTGCAGACCGCTAAAGAAACTGCTACTTCAAAGACACCTATGACTCATCAATTCCTCAAAAAACATTGTGTACAACAGATGTTGTTGAACTGTTATTGTGAAGCTTGACCTCTCGTCATGTGGCAAAATTATGTAAAATTTGATATTCAAGTTTGTAGGGTTAATTGACGGAGGATCTCCCATATAATGATGGATTGGATGCAAATGGTCATAATTTTGTTCCTCTCTGGCAGGAAATTGTGTAGATTGGTATATATGTACCACTTAGAGTGCAAAGATACAAAATGACCAACATTTTTAAGTAATGTTTAATTGGAAGAAAGATTCTTAGTCCTTCCTAGAACTTAAGGACGGTGCCTACTATTGTTACTGCGCATACGTTCTGTGCATCTGGAGATACTCAGGTTTCCTATGGGTGGTGCCTACTATTACAGGGATATTTTTGCGCACTTTAAAACTATGCGGAGAAAGCAGAACTTAGCAAGTGATTTTGGTATCCAAAAAGAAAATTGGGGGGAAATCATGCATTTTTCAGAGATAATAAAGCTTCAATTTGGAAAAAAGCGCCATGCATTGCTTTGTATTTTGCTGCTTTTTAGAATAATATTGTTGCTTGGTTATCTCTAAAAAATGCATGGTTACCCCCAATTTCCTTAAATTTGGCTTTCAATACCCGCTACCAAGATCTGCTTTTCCCGCATAGTGATAAACCGTGCAAAAATACTTCGCTATTAGTAGGCACCGTCCTTAAGCAGTTGTGAAAAGAAATCCAAAAAAAAAATAACTGAGGGTCTTTCTTCTACTTAATCTTTCACCTGATATTGAAATGTATCTTTCAAATATCCATATTCAATTACAGTTATGGTTGCTAACCTTTATGGCTATTGAGTCAAAAAGATATGACATAAAGAGCTATTATTTTGTAAGTCAACAAATCTGTACCTCAAGTAAAGGTCAAAATGAAATTGAGCCATGCCATGAACCTTTGAGTGTGCTTTTCAAAAGATCCAAATGACCACCCCTAAATGTTTTCATTTTCCTGTTTTAAGCTCATGACGTGTCATTTGTTATCAAGTAAGCTCTATGCTTCTAAATATGGGTGGAACTTTGTCATGAGTTGGAGAACAAGTCAAATTTGAACAAAAAATAAATGCCTTGTCCCCCCCCCCCTCCCACATGGCATTTGACCATGTACCATGCCTGGAAAGAAGGGAATTGAATTTGGCTGGGGTAGAGAAATTGAACTGAATTTACACTGTACCTTTGGCATTGGAGAACTTGGACTTTCCCCTTTTTTTTTTTTTTCTTCTGTTTGAATACAATAATTATTGAATAACTGAGACAATATAATATATAATGCTCTTTATTCATAATGATAGTACAAGAGAGTGCATGGTAATAAGTAATACCTGTAAATCGATATTGAGATGCCGAAGCCAGGGGCTTTTATGGCACAATTCATACAGGAGATTGGTCAAAATGGTGCAATTACTTTACAGTTTACAAATAAATAAATAAATAAATAAATATTAATGTTAATAATAGTGGTGAAAATAATAATAATAATAATAATAATAATAACTTAAATGAAAAAAAATTAAATAAATAACAAAGAAAATATTAAATTAAGCTAAGCCGTGTATACGAGAGTTCAAAAGGACATGAATTCACAATTTGATTGGAAGTAATCTCTAAGTTTTTGTCTACAATTCGAGATAGTAAGTGAATTACCTAAATCAAGAGGGTTGTCATTCCAAATTTGAGGGCCTTGTGCATGAAGTGCAAATTAAGCCCCTTAAAATTCATAAGCTTTCTTCAAGTCAATTCTTCCCTATTATAATACATACTTGCATGGTGCTATAAACATCATGACCTCCCTCAGGTAGATGTTTACCTCCTGTATACGCAGGTGGAATTGTTATCACTTGGTAAAAATAAAATGAAATTCAAGTCAATGATAAAAAAGCTCCTTATGATCCCAAGTTTCCCTGCTGAAGAGTAAGCTTCTATGCGTATGAATTGAGTACACAATGACTTTTGTGGAATTAATGAGTCATAGGTGTCTTTGAAGTAGCTGTTTCTTCAGCGGTCTGTGCAGTTTAAGTATTGCATTCTGAAAAGAAATAAAATAAAACCAATATTGTTAATGTACTGTAGTAAGCAATGAGAGAGTAATGTACAATCGTCTTTTAAGGTTTCTTAATAATCATAACATTCTCTCTGACAATCAGTATGGTTTTCGCAAGCATCACTCCACGGCTAGCGCTTATGCTCTTACTTGTTTATATGACAAAATCTCTTCCGCCATTGACAATAAGGAATGCACAGTTGGTATTTTTATAGACTTGTCCAAGGCCTTTGACACCGTTGATCATAACATTTTCATTTCAAAATTAAAGCATTATGGTGTTTGTGGCACTTCACTTAGAGGGTTCGAAAGCTATCTAAGCAATAGACAACAATATGTGGAATTTAATGGTATCAGTTCGGAGTCTTGCGAAATTAAGTGCGAGGTGCCTCAGGGTCCTATACTAGGTCCCCTACTCTTTCTACTCTATATAAATGATCTGTGTAACGTGTCAAAGGTTGTGGATTTTATTCTTTTTGCAGATGATACAAACATATTTTTCTCCCACAAAGATTTTAACTTGCTTCCTGGAATCTTGAATTCTGAAATGCTTAAATTAACTCAATGGTGTCGAGCAAACAAGCTGTCCATTAACTTTAAAAAATCAAATTTTATGGTTTTTAGACCACCCCAAAGGAGGAAAACACTTGATATATCTATTCAAATTGACAACAATGCAATTGAACGTGTGAAAGAGACAGTATTTTTACGTGTCATCCTCAATGAGCATCTGTCATGGAAGCCTCACATTCTTAGTGTTTCTAGAAAAATATCAAAATCAATAGGTATTATTTATAAGTCTAGTTTTTGCCTTCCCAAAACATCCTTATACTCCTTTTACTATAGTCTAGTTTACCCTTACTTAATTTATTGTGTTTCTGTGTGGGGATCGACATCTCAGTCTAATTTAAATCCGATTATTGTTCTGCAAAAGAAGATAATCAGAATAATATCTAAAGTTTCTTTTGATGCTCATACTGGTGTTCTTTTTAAAGAACAGGAGATTTTAAAATTCTCTGACATTTATTTCTACCAAATAGGTAAATTTCAGTATATCTTTTTAAAAGAAGCTTACTTCTAAATTATTTTCACGATATGTTTACTCTTGCAAGCCAGATACATTCTTATAATACAAGAAATTCCAACCTTTTCTATAAATAGGATAGAATAGGAATTTCAGTGGAATCCACGGGGTGGCTCTTCCATCCACTGTTTCCAGGTCGAATTGGAATTTGGAAATGTTGGTTTTTGTGGAGGGAGGAAAACCGGAGTACCCGGAGAAAAACCCTCGGAGCAGGGACGAGAACCAACAACAAACTCAACTCACATATGACGCCGAGACCGGAAATCGAAAGTGCTCTCACCACTGCGCCATCCCTGTTCCCACATATACCTTATACCTTCTATATACCTTATTGTCGAACTAATCTTTGAAAATTCTCAATTCAGTTTCAAGGTCCTACGCTTTTCAACTCGCTTAGTCGTGAAATTCAAAACAGTGAAAGTATCAGTGTGGCAAAAGACTTAGAAAATTCCTTCTTTCTAAGTTAAATTGACTCTTTGTTGAGCTACACACCTTTTTCTTTTTTTTTTTCTTCTTCTTTTAAAAAAAATTAATTGGAATTTTCATTCAGTACCATTAACTTCTATGGTTTATCCTATAGTTCCAGGATGCCTATAGTTAATAAGCCCGGCAGGCTTCTATATAGGCTTCCTAGCCTTTAACACATTTCATCTTGTAAATAGTTTAGTAGGAATATTGTGTATCATCTTTAATGTATTTATGTTGTATTTTTTGGTTAATGGCAAATAAAAAATGAAGCAGTCAAACAGTCAAACCTCTTGTAAGTCAGATCACAAATTAAATTAAAATAAATTCTGACATATTAAGGGTTATATTTTTTAAAAATGATCTATCATTTCTACAGTCATAAACAGTCACTTCTAGCAAAATTCAATGTGGAAATTACAGGTTGATGGGGTCAACCAAGAAAAAAATGACAACAACAACAAGAGAACAATTGCCTTTCACTGTATTCCATGTTATGAGTGTAAATAAAAAAATGAGAAAACTCTCATTAACCTAATTTTGCTTGGAATATTATAATAAAGAAAGATATTATTTTTATAATTTTATTAAAAAAAATTCTAGTGAGATTAAAAGGCTTTTCAAATAATAATAATAATAATAATAATAATAATAGTAATAATAATAATAATAATAATAATAATAATAATAATAATAATAATAATAATAATAATAATAATAACTCTTTATAAATAAATTTATTCTAAAACGGCATGTACACGAAATGCAAAAGCCCCTTAAGATTCGTAAGCTTTCTTCAAGTCCATCCTTCTATATTATAATACCATAACCTCCCTTAGGTAGATGTTTACCTCCTATAGGCGGATGTTATGAGTTGGTAAAAATGAAAATATTTATGAAATTCAAGTCAATGATAGAAAAGCTCCTTATGATCCCAAGTTTCCCTGCTAGAGAGTAAGCTTCTATGCCTATGAATTGACTTTTATGATACATAAGTTATAAAATATACACTGCAAGCCACTGTACCTCCCTTAGGTAGATGTTAACCTCCTGTAGGTGGATGTTATGACTTGGTAATAAAATTAATGAAATCACACTCAGGTCAATAATAAGAAAAGCCCCTAAAAGATTGTAAGTTTTAATGCTGGCAAATAAGCTTTCCATGTGTACGATTGTGCTAGTATAACACATACGATACAAACGTGGTGCTATAAAACGTACCTCCCTTAGGTCGATGTTAACCTCCCGTAGGCCGATGTTAACCTCCTTTAGGTCGATGTTAACCTCCCGTTGGCCGATGTTACCTGAGCAAATCTTGACTGTTTTCATAGTTCCACGTTTCTTCCACAAATCGAACGTAAAATCCTTGAGGTCAGTGTTCAGACGCCGAGAAACGAAAGTAGAAAGAACTCTGTATTCTACCATAACGAATCCTAACAAACGTTCGAAGTCTTTATTTCCCCGACGTCGTCCGCCATTACTACTGAAAGTGAGTGAATGCAGGTCAATTTCCGGTATAATCGGATCTCGGTTCGTGGCTGCTCCGAAGAATAACCCGATGACGTCACCTCCCTTAGGCCGATGTTATCTTTTCTCAACCATCTGGGTCACGGCTAGGAGTCCAGGATCAGGAATCAGAAGACCTTAGATAACATAGTCTCCTTCGCAGCCGTTATTAGTGTCGTCACGCTACGCTCCGTGGGGAGGAGCGTTGCGTGACGACCCTTATAACGGTTGCGAAGGAGACTATAGATAACAAGGACTGCAAACCAGATTTCAGAGCCCAGTTCGAGCCCAGCGCTTTTAGGGAAAACATGGGTTTGGTGGGAGTGCCAATTCTCGCGGGCCCACAAACCTGGTTCCAATCCTTGTTATTTAAGGATTATGGATATTCCTAGGAATTTCATTCCCATTCAAAAACGCACGTGGGCTCTGGGGACGAGATTGGGGTACAAGCGCAAAGATCAACCAATCACCAGCCTTTGCTCGGTGAAAGGAAAATTAAGAAAAATGCCCTCTGTTACAAAAAATCAGCCTTAAATAATTGTGCTCTCTGTATTACCAGGAGCCGATGATCATGGACTCCTGGTATTACATTGTTGATGGGGAGTTTGCTGCATATGCATTAAAAATATATATAACTTTAGAAAGGATGAGGAACTACGTCCATACGATAAGCAGATTTCTATAAATGCTATCAAAAAAATTGGAGCTCCGCTTTTAGGCTTGGCTAAATATATATATTAAGCGTTTCTTTCATAGGCGTAAACAAAGACTTTTCTAAATAAATTTTTCCTTTAGGAAAGCATGCAGTCTGTTTTTCTTTCTAGTTTAATTGGCAAAACGTGTTAACTGCGTAATCTTGCGTAAACAAAAACATGCACTCGAGACGGATCAAATTTTGCCTATGTGACGCGGGACAAATTTAATCGATTAATGGGTTAGAGATACTGACAAAGAGAAATTCCCACGAAACACCAAAGAATTTCAATCAGAATTCCCGTTTTTCAAAAAACAAAAACTTTTGCGAGGGGGGTGGGGGGGGGGGGATGAAGCCAACACAAGATATCCCTGCCTGCTTTGCTAAATCCTGCTGGCCAGATAGACGCAAATTTAGACCAGGAATATACATTGCTTACAATATACTTGCTTGTACTATACTTGAGCTGTAAAACAATCGACGAATGAAAACTGAGATTTTATTACGTCAACTTTCTGGCGTTTACAGCTGGATATGACAGGAAGGAAGCCCAAGTTCACGCACCTATGCGTCTTGTTTCTTATTCGAAAGAACAGCAGGTGTTTAACTTCGAATTCTATGTGATTTACGTGACGGCTACAAAGGCTGGGATATTTCCTAAAGTGAGTGAGATCTACTTTTCGCGAAAAATGTCTCTTTACACCATTCGTCTACATCTCAGTAAATAAAATAAAATAAATCAACTTTGTTTAAGGAGGGTTACACTTAACAGTCTGACGACTGACAAACCTGTGTCCCTCGGATTCCAGATAGAATTGGAATTTGGAAATGTTTTTTGTGGAGGGAGGAAAACCGGAGAACCCGGAGAAAAACCCTCGGAGCAAGGACGAGAATCAAAACAAACTCAACCGACCTATGACGTCGAGTCCAGGAATCGAACCCGGGCCACATTGGTGGGAGGCAAGTGCTCTCACCATTGTGCTAGCCCTGCTCCCCCAGTGGGACGTAGCTTGGGTGAAAGACGCTAGGAAGGCAGAGGAAAGAGGGAAATATGGTGCGCGCGCGCCCTTTCTAGCGCTAGTCACGGAGGCTAAGTGGAACTTAAACTTCACTTTCCATTGTACAAAATTTAAACATTGAAACTTTGCAGAAACACAGAAAAGTACTCCTGGCTAAATTTTGAATGGCTACTCCCGATCGCTCAACTCGACAAATTACAGCCAAACTGCGTGCTTAGTGCTAGTTTTGTTGCCTTTTTTTCTCACTCTATCTGCTGTTGAAGGCTCCACCAAATCGTCCGTCGTTCGAGGACGTATAAATCTTGAACAAACATTAAGATTTGGGTAGGCTAAAACTCCTCCCCTCCCCCCCTGCCACGAATTTTGCGCGAACTGATTAGCTGCTATTTTTAAATAATCATAACTGATTCAATCTCTTAGTTTAGGCCGTTTTTTTTTCTTATTTTTTTTTTCAAAGAATCGCCATTTAGTATTCAAATCAAAATTTTCCAAATACCGAGCCGTAAAAGAGTGAAATCAATCGCTTGATCTATCGATAAGAAGCAAAAGTAACAACTTAGACACCCTAACAAGTGAGTTCTGTTGTTTAGTTGATTTTCTGGAGGAAAGAATTGGATGGACAGTTAATTTGAGTGCATTTGGGATCATTGGCAGGCCAGTGGAGTTGAGAAGATTGGCTCACAAAAACTGAGTTTTCTTGCGTTGGGCAAATACTTTGCTTATTCTCTTTTTCTGTCAACACTTTTACCACTCAAGTCAGTCCCATCACTAATTTTATTTCTTCCATAACTAACACTGCATCCATATTGTTTGGTGAAGTACAGAAAAACATAACCAGTACAAATTTTTTTGTTGTGTTTGTTGCTTTTAACTACTGAAAAAAGCTGTTTTCTTATCGAAGGATTGCATTTCTTTGTTCTATACTTTACTTATGGCTTAAGGCCTTTGTGACAAAGTTCAGTTTTTCAGTTCCTTGCGATTATTACTGCACCAGAATGTAGCCCATGGCTTTGGTGTCCTTGTCTCCGTTATCTCCTCCATGTTTAGCCTGGCTTCCACACGTGCTGGAGTTATAAGGGTATCCTCCAGTACCAAAACCGATTCTGGGATCAGGAGTATCGCAGTCATTTTGTTCATTAGCAATGATACCGATTCTGGCTTTGGGTCTAAAGCCTTTATGGCTTAGGCTCACAGCGTTGAACCCTTCTTAGTTACAATTTGCCTGTAAGGATGCAAAAGAACCGAGAAGCGACTGCCATGTGTTTCGACCCAATGAGGTGGCGCGGTAATTACCATCAGCAATAAGTGAGTACAGTGATGTGGCGTGCTTGGTGATGACAATGAATTTTGTCTGATGTCCGATCTTCATACCGAGACAGATCTTTGAAAAGGGTGTGTTCCAGTAGGTTGGTAGCTTTGCCTCATGATTGTCAAACAAAGTCTTTCCTCCTGGAAGGTTGAAGTCGACCTTGTTGCTCCAGAATTTGGAAGTGAAGTGAAACGTTGGCTGAGTAAATAAATAAATAAATAAATAAATAAATAAATAAATAAATAAATCAATCAATCAATCAATCAATCAATCAATCAATCAATAAATCAATCAATCAATAAATAAAAGAACGTGTAGGAAAATTGCAGCAAGTTACACCATTCCCATTTTCACCAATGTGTCGAAAGTTTGCTTTGACAAATTTGTTTTGACCGCATTCTGAGTTTCTCTACTCAATTTCATTGTCTTTGTTAATACTTTCCAATCATTTTGGCATGAAAAAGAAGATATTGATTTATTTCCAGCGAGCGGATGTGTGGAAAACTGCAGAAGTTTACATTATTCACATATCCGTCTTTCGAAAAACAATTTGTCGATAGTTTACTGAGATAAATCTGCTTTGAAAGCATTCGAAATTCAATTTTCGAATCACTTTCATGGCCTTCATTTAACATTCTTTGAGTATTTTGAGAAAGCAGGTTTTGAATGATTTCCCGGCGGAGAGTGAAAATTTAAAACTGAGAATCCACACTGATATCTCGTGACAACTTGTAAAGGTCACCGCGGCAAAAGACATTTTCGCAATTCTTTCAAATATACGGATCAAAATTATATTGATGTGCGTATTCCTACATACAAGTCAGTAAACAGTTGGTTGTCAGGTGATACCTTATTGCCATCAGTTTTCATGACCAGCGTCCATCCGCCTCTTCCACATGCTCCAAGCCCATGGCGTGACATGTGACAGTACACAGGAACCTTCCCAGAGGGCATTTGGAGTAAATAAGCTTTGTTTCCTTGGGACCTGATAACAAAAGAATTGTATTCCTTTCTGCACTAATCTTAACCTGTAAGAAAAATATGACAAAATTCCGATTTTTACTTAAATATCTGTCAGCATTCTATTGCGGCGATAACGAATCTAGTTTATCCTTCCTTCCTTTTTGACGTAGATATGGAGGGAATCTGCTACCAAAGATGCCAAAGGTGCGAAACGCTCGCTTAATTACATAAAAATCAAAACTTTGTCTAGTGTTTGACTAAAGGTGGCTCTGTTAAAATTTTGCAATAGCAGTATGAGCCGTGCATGAAACAACGTTATATCCCTCCTTTAACATATCTTGAGTTGTGCCATACTTCTATAACTGCTAAAATCGACATAGATTACAATAAAAGATGTTAAGCGCTTCCGCATCTCCTGGGTTAATGCTCCTGAGACAACGGTTGTCTCCGAATTTTTGACTTACTTGTGGTTATTGTAAATTTCCTTGCACGAAACAAAGGGCTTTCCTGCCAAAAAGAAAACGATAGAAAAACGTTAAGAGACAAGCATAGAAAGGAAGGTAGAAATATAGTTAGAGCTAGAGATTTTCCCACTAGCTCTAAACGGAAGAACAACTCTTCCCTTCTATACGTGCGGTGGTGCCGCAAACCTAGCCGACTCAAGCTCACTTTATCACCGACCGTGCCGCTTGGAGACCGAGAAGCGAAAAGCGCGCACCAATCTTTCTCATAATGATCTACGCAAAATCTACCAGGCTTGACGGCGGGTTTCCCTTGAGAAATGACATTTACGGCAGCTATGAGCTTATCAAACTTGTTTCCCATGGTCGTCTCCAGAGATTTTATGGCTTTCTCGACATTGTTTGAGGGAGTCTGGTTCGTCGAGACCTCGGTGGCTACAATTACGAGAACAAAGAACCAAACGTTACGGAGCACTCGCATTTTGTCGATTAAACTGTTGATAAACGTTGCTCAAGATTCCGCCCACGCAGTGTCTCAAATGAGTTGTTGTGATCTCTAGTTCACCTCATTTCTGTTGGGGATGTTCGGAACGAGAAAATTTTCCTGACAGCAGTCAGCTACAGCCAATCAAAGTTCTAGTGACTTTTATTTCGTTCACGCTAATGTTTTCTGTTTTGGGTATAAATTAGTTTTGAAAAGAATCACTCGAGATTCTCACTTAATTAATTAGCATCGCGAAGATTATTTCAGAGAAAAGAAATTTATCTACGACAATCACTAGTTCAGCCTAGTCAATTTATATTTAACATTTCACGAGCACGCGTTGGATATGAGATGATAGATAGCTGACGAAGCGCGTAGTGCCTAGTTGGCTATAATCGTCTCATATCCAACAAGCCTGAGTGGAATAATAATATTGTTTTATTAAAAACAATCCAGAAATATCGCTAGATTTTGTTGATTCGCATTGCAAAAAACAACCAGAAGACAATTTAATGATCTCCATTTCTTGGGCATGGTATCATGGTTCATATGCTATAAGCCAATCAAATCCCTGGAATTGCATGATACAATGATCTCAGTTTTTAATAACAATCGCTACTGACAAGTCCGAAATCTGACGGTAATTAATTCAGACAATTTTGTTTGCTCCGTCAAGACACAACAATTGAACTTAGAAGAATATTTCAACAATGGCGGGACATGTATTTGTTTGCATAGGAATTCCGTCCGCGGAATTATTTCAATCCGCAGAAACGTTTTGTTTTATGGGGGGTTTTGCTGTCTTTACTGACGATATTTTGGTGAGGGTAAGAGGCGGAATGAGTTTGCGGAATGGAATGTGGAATGACGTGCGGAATGGCATAATTATGCAAAATATGAGTTGCGGAATGACACAATTATGCGAGATACGATTTATGCATAATGACTCACAGAAATACATTAAACTGAAAAAGTGCGCCTTTTTTTGGGCGCCAATTTGCAAATACAGCCTTTTTGTAACCATTTCAACCGAAGAATGCATCACAAAAACTCAAACAATGGTATCTTCGAATTCAAACTTTTTTCCTTCGATTCTCATCGCATAGCCGTTGATGCAACATAGCAGCTCGTGGACTTTTATCGTTCGCGAGTGAACACAAGATTTGTAATACATTTGCATTAAAGAGGCTTGTTTATTTACGTATTCCACACGAGTCGTCCGCCTTTACAGGAGATGTATACAACTCAGTCGAAGGCTGGTTAAACTCGACATTGTTTGGGTTTTTGTGATGCATTCTTCGGTTGAAATGGTTACAAAAAGGCTGTATTTGCAAATTGGCGCCCAAAAAAAGGCGCACTTTTTCAGTTTAATGTATTTCTGTGAGTCATTATGCATAAATCGTATCTCGCATAATTGTGTCATTCCGCAACTCATATTTTGCATAATTATGCCATTCCGCACGTCATTTCGCACGTCATTCGCACGTCATTCATTCCGCAAACTCATTCCGTCTTTTACCCTTACCGACGATTTTTGGCTTCATGTCAAAATTTGAGACGAAACTCCATGCATGGGTAACCGTATCGTTTTGACAATTGTCGACGCTTAAGTTAGGAGTTCTAAAAGCTGGCAATTGTATTATTATTATTATCTTTGTAATAATTTATTTAGCTTTAGCTGATGAATTGTCTGTGATTAAATAAAATAAATAACATAAATATGGAAAAGCGGGTTTATTTTGCAATCTAAGTAATTTCGTTGTCGTCGGTAACTGTAATAAATTAACTTTTCCTTGAAATTAAATTATAAGTTTCTGAGACTCAAATTTTAGATCAAGGTTCAGTTTTTGTACATAGGAAAGACAATTCTCTCTATAATTATTGAACTCTAAAATGGCGCCGACCTCAAGTAACATATCAATTTCGCTGATTTTGAAAGATAAAAAAGAGTATGATCGGGGCGATAGCAACAGCAAGTTGTCTGTTATGGAATACACTTTTTCGAAGGTGAATTTATCAACAAAGTTTCTGCAACAAATGATGTTAGTAATTAAACAATACGTGTGACCTATTTTAGTAATACTATTTGCTGAAGGAAGTGAAGGCTGCGAGCTTAATTTTGCTGTCAATTTCATCTCCGATGAACTGAATCCCATTACAATAAAAGCCGCTTTAAAATTAAAAAGCAGAAACAAAATTGAGAAATCCGCAGCGTAGTCAAAAATCTCCCCAATTGACACTGGCAGTGTTTGACCGACCGATAAAGTTTCATTATGTCTACATAGTCATACGAACGTGTCTAAATTTGGTTAAACTTTGACACGGAAGAAAATCATCTAACTTAACTACAGGTAATGAAAGTTTTCAGGATTTCAAAAGTCGTTTACTCTTCCGCGTTTTACAGGTTTATAGATTTTCGCTTAAATTAAGTCAGAATATTTAAACTCTCCGGTTATTTGAACTGACAGAAACGTAGTGATCCCGGCCGTTTAGTTCGTTCAAAAGTAAACATAGCAAGCAGGTTGACTCCCGCCTCGCCTTTCTCGCCGATTTAACCTCGCTAAGGAAGTTAGCCAGAAGAATAGAAACCACCCTTTGCAGCAAGCTTTTAAATGGATTTTTCTGCATGTTAAAAGCGCGTGAAATGCTAGGGGGGACACAGGCAGACACTTGTTGCGTCTTCAGTATCTTTCACACAGTTACGCAGTATTTCCTCTGGAATTAAAAATTAAACACTTACCTTCGATTAAGGTGGCCGAATACAGTTTTTAGTGTACAGCTGTTAGAAGACGTTATTTAGAAACTATGTATTTCTGGACGCCAAAAATTGGTATGGTGTAAGACCAACTAAGAAAAAATGTATTTTCGTACGTCTTATTGAGCAAAGTACCGTTTCCATGGCAACGCAGCGAACTGTTTAACGTCCATAAATAGCAGATTTCCTTTATTTTTAGAAAATGTACTCATTAGATTTTTTCCATTTTTTGTATCCAGAACAACTCACAAAACACTGACACAGTTGCACTATCTTCATGTAATTTTGACAGAGAGATCTCCTGCAAATATTGATTTTGCATTTTAATATTTTGTGAAGATACTCCCTGTTAGATTTAGGTTTCTCTTTGTAGGCGAATTACGCTTTTAGGGAACTATTTTCATGCCAAATTTCAAGGAATTCTAATGAGCGGTTCCTTAGACAACAGTTCATTTCCACGAAAACAACCAGTCGCATTTTTTTGGTCAAATGCGCATGCGCGGTTTTATTTGGGTTTCATGGCAATTATGAAAAGCATGCGAAAGGTCTTGGTGAATGTTTTTTTTGCTCGGAAAGAAAAGAAAAACAGTCCAGAAACGAGAAACTTTGTTATTTAGGATCAAAACTTAACTTTATTATCCAATTCATGTGAAATTGAGGGATCACTTTATCGACCGCCGTATTTGCGTACCACAACCGTAGCGCGCGCTTAATAGCATCACTTACAGAATCTGTAAAGCGCACGCAAACTGTGTTCAGCCACCTTAAACGCCCTCCCAACACGTGCGCCGTACGGTGATCAGACAAACACAGTCATACCTTGGAACTATTTCACTACTGCTACCAGAAGACGAGACAAAATACCGACCAATCAAGCCTCAACTGCCTTTTTTGCTCCTCGCCAAACCCTTACGCGGAGTCCTCAGGCTCTTTGGCCAGCGGTTGGTCGCCAGGAGAGACTCTGGGGTACTTGAATTTTATTACCGCAAAATTTCTGCGGTAAAACAATGGAACCCATCACGTAGCTGAAACAGAGCAGCCAATCAAAAAAATTTTTTCGAATTCTCCAGAGTTTCTCCTGGCGCCTACCCGCTGACCAAAAAGCCTGAGGACTCTGGGTACGAGATCGCTGATGAAGAGCGAGGTAGTTCTGACTGGACACAAATATTTGGTTTTAATCAATAGAGTTGATAAGGTAAATTGGCCACCCAAAAGAAACTCTACAGCTGCGTTTCGAGCTTTAGCCCTTAATCAAGGCGATTCGCTTTGACGAACGGCTAACGCTCGAAACGTAAGCGTTCAAATCTCTTTTCGGTGACCAAATTACTTCATCAACCGCTCTTGATAAAACCAAACATTCGTTTCCACTCCCCACCGACGCAGCGTCATAGTTTCTTTAGAAACTAACTCTTATTAGCTGTTGGTACATAACCTAACACCCGGTCCATCTGATCATAAATTGCTTTTGTATCCAGACTAATCACAATCCTAAATCCCTCCTGGATGTAATGAAAAATAAAAACATGTTCTTAGTAATAAGAGGACGTTTAGTGCGCGTGTGAACAGCCTGCTAGGGTCAAAACATCAGTGTCCACGGTTATACAGCGGCCATATAATTGATGTCCAAAAAGTAAAATTGGCGCTAATTGGTCGAGTAAATACTATTATTACTGCAATTTGTATCGTAGATATAAAAATTAAAGTTCAGCTTGAATGCGAGACCTGGAGGACGCAAACAACAGAAATACAAAAATAAGTTTTAATTTATTCAATTTCCTTTGTTGGTGTTCCGTACGCCTCAATATGAAGCTCAATATTGATGTTTTAAGAGAGGCCCTGACAACATTTGAATATCGCGAACACCCCATAATTTCTCTTCCTGCATTTAGCCATGCGCAAAAGCATTCTGTCCTACAGCATTATCGTCCCCAGAGCCCCCACGGGTTTCAAAATCGTAGGCTCTGGGAACGAGGATGATCCTACAGCTGTTCTCCATTTGAGCTGTTCTCCATTTGTCCCTCGCACCCCCTGAGGTGGGGAGATAAAAAAAGCCTTGGAAACGAGGTTGTATGTGAAACACTTGGCTCTGTGAAAAAACTGTACTAGTCATGATCAGCACCCTCGAGTCTTTTACGGACCCGACCCTGCCTCTTCGGGATGTTCCCGCCACAACCACTTCTATCTTCTCCAAACTTAGATTTCTTTAACCATTTCTGACCAGATATATCCAGAGGGAGAACACTTATAGGGAACGCGAGTCTGAGCAAGAATCTAAGAGTGTTTTCTTTATTATTATTTTTTGCGCATACGTACTGCGCATCTCGAGATAGCCCGTGAAGCTCTATTTCTTTAGGACGTTGCCTACCTACCATGCCTACTAAAAGGCATTTTTGCGCAGCTTATAACTATATGGGAAAAAAAGATATTAGCATTGGCCAGTTGGAATACAAAACCAAAATCGAAGATTAACGACCACGCATTTTTCAGAGATCATCTCAAAGCTTCAATTTGGAAAGAAATGCTATTCGTCGCGACATTTCGATCCTTCACAAGCGATTAGTGCAAATGGCTGTTGAAGGATTCCTTGATGCTGGTAACGTCCTATACAACTGGGAGCCTTCGCATTCAAATTTGCTTTTTCCTCTCTGAATCTGTCAACGGTTTCTTGTCCAAGGCGCTACAAACACTGAGAAAAAAAAAACAAGTGGTCTAGATTTTACTTTCCGAATTCGAAGGTCTTCAACCCTGCTCAACCCACAGGCTTCTGCAACCACGTAACGAGAGCCTTCACAAGATAGGACTCAGTCTCCATCGATATGCCACGTCTCGGAAACCTTCAGTGGTTGAGAAGGCTTGTTATGCATATAGCGAAGATGCTGGCTAACATTTTTGAGGACATCAGTGCCCCTTTGAAAACTAAAAGAATTAGTTTTTCAGTGTCACGAAATTTTGAGCTAAAATATTTGCCGAAGAAAACTGCAGATTTTCTTTACGACTAAATCCAAGTTTGTATCTGAGGCGAGGCAAGGCCATCCCAATGAATATATATACACCGAAATAAACTGTTGAAAGTCCCTGCATGTATACTTTGCGTACGCGCGGCGCCCTAAGCTTTCTGGTGGTAAAAACGAATGCTTAGCAGAACGGTAAAATGAACAAATATTCTCAAAACAAAACCACCGGCAACGAAAACAACAAAAGCGCCATACAAAATCCAAGGAGAATTAACTGGCGTGAACTTTCTTTTCATCGCCGGCAAAAACTGCTCTGAGGTTAACCCGAGCAGGGTATTTCTTCCGTCTTAAACAGAATTCAGCCGCTTCGTAAGCTACGGATGACTGTGAATGGGACTCGTAACTTTCCGTTTTTCAAAATTTAACCATTGAAAACTTTGCAGCCAAACTGTAAAGTGGCTTCTCGTTAACTGCATTTTGAATGGCAATACCCGATATGCACACCGGTCTCCATATAGAACACAAGTGTTCTTTGGAACGGTGAACTCGCAAATTGCAGCCCGAAACTGCATGCCCACCCGTACTGGTTCTTTTGTTGGCAGTTTTCTCCCTCCATCTGCTGATAAAGTGTCTATCGAACTGTCCGCTGTTCGAGGAAAGTATAAATTTCTAGCAAACGTTAGTCTTTGGGTAGGCTAACTGCCCCCCTCCCCTTCCTATCTTCCCTCCTGCCGCCCGAATTTTGCGTAAACTGACTAGATAGTATTTTATATATAACTGATTCAATCTCTTAGTTTGGGTGTATTTTCAAAGAAACCAAGCTAGAGGTCAAACCAAAGTTTGCTAGTATCGAGCCGTAAAAGAGTTCAGTAACCGGTAGATTTATCGATAAGAAACAAAAAAGATATCTTACACACCCTAACAAGCCTAAAAGGAATCTAGATGGAAAATTAATTTGAGTGCATTGCGGATCATTGCGCAAGACAATGAAGTTTAAAAGATTGACTCGCAAAAATTGAATTTTCTTGCGTTGGGCAAATACTCAGTTTGCTTATTCTCTTTCCTGTCAACACGTTTACTACTGAGGTCAGTCCCATCACCAATTTTATTTCTTCCGTAAGGAAACTAATTTGCATCCGTATTTCTTGGTAAAGTACAGAAAGACATTAGCAGTACAGATATTTGTGTTGCGGTTGCTGTTTTTAAAACTGAAAAAAGGTGTTTACTTATCAAAGGATTACATTTCTTTGTTCTTTACTTTACTTATGGGCCTTTGCAACAAAGCTCAGTTTTTTAGTTCCTTGCGATTGTTACTGCAACAAAATGTAACCCATGGTTTTGATGTGTTTGTCTCCATTATCTCCCCTGTGCTTAGCTTCGTTTTTACACGTGTTGGAGTCATCAGGGAACCTCCAGTACCAAAACCGATTCTGGAATCAGTGGAACTGCAGTCATTTGTTCATTAGCAATGATGCTGATTCTGTCTCTGGGGGAATTACTATTGTAACGCACAGTGTTGAACCCTTCTTCGTTACAGTGTGGCTGCAAGGATGCAAAAGAACTAAGAAGCGACTTCCACGTGTTACGAACCAGTGAGGTGGCGCGGTAACTACCATCGGCAATCACTAAGTACAGGGAGTTTGCATGCTTGGTGATGACAATAAATCTTGTCTGATGTCCGATCTTCATACCGAGACAGATCTTAGAGAACGGTGTGTTCCAGTAGGTTGGTAGCTTGGTTTCATGATTGTCAAACAAAGTCTTCCCTCCTGGAAGGTTGAAGTCGACCCGGTTGCTCCATAATTTGGACTTGAAGTGAAACGTTGGCTCAGTAAAAAAATAAATAAATAAAAAAACACGTAGGAAAATTACAGTACGTTAACACCTTTCCCATTTCCATCAATTCGTCGAAAATTTGCTTTAAGAAATCTGTTTTGACAGCATTCTGAGTTTCTCTACTCTATTTTATTGCCTATATTAACATTTTCCAGTCATTTTGGCACGAGAAAGAAGATTTTGAACGATTTCCGGTGAGCGGATGTGTGTAAAATTACAATAAGTTTATTACACTATTCCCATATTCAGCTTCGGAAAAACACTCTGTCGAATGTTTTCTGTGATAAATCTGCTTTGAAAGCATTCGGATTTTCTCGAATGACTTTCATGACCTTCATTAACATTTTTCGAGGATTTTGAGAAAGCTGATTTTGAACAATTTCCCGACGGTGAGTGAACGCTCAGAAATGTAAAACTGAGTATCCAAATATCTCGTACAACTTGCGAAGGCACAAAGGACATTTTCGCAATTCTATCAAATATACGGATAAAGATTATAATGATGTGCCTTTTCCTACATAAACGTCAACAAACATTTAGTTGTCATGTGATATCTTACTGCCATCAGTTTTCATGACCAGCGTCCATCCGCCTCCTCCACATGCTCCAAACCCATGACGCGACATGTTACAGTACACAGGAACCTTCACAGATGGCATTTGAAGTAAATAAGGTTTGTTTCTTTGGGACCTAATAACAAAATAATTGTATTCCTTTCTGCACTTAAATTGATGTTCAAGAAAAATGTGACAGAACTCTTATATTAAATAACGATTTTTACTTTAAAAATGTCTTTTAGCATTCTATTGGGGTGATAATGAATCGAGTTTCCACTTCCTTCCTTTTTGACGTAGATGTGGCGGGAATTAACTGCCAAAGATGCCAACGGTATGAGACGCTCGCTTAATAACATGCATGAAACAACCTTATATCCCTCCCTTAGTATATCTTAAGTAGTGCTATTATTATTTAACTGCTAAAATCGAAATAGAAGAATAATAGAAGCTTATTATAAACGCTTCCGCAAATCGAGACTTATTGCTCCTGGGACAACGGTTCTCTCCAAAATGTTTGACTTACTTGTGGTCATTGTAAATTTTCTTGCACGAGACAAAGGGCTTTCATGCCAAAAATTAAACGGTAGAAAAATGTTAAGAAGCAAGCACAGAGAGAAAGGCAAAATATACAGTTAGAGCTCCAGATTTTACCACTAGTTCTATACGGAAGAACAACCCCTCCCTTCTATATGCGCGGTCTTGACACAAGCCTAGACAACTTAGTTCATCGCCGACCGTGCCGCTTGGAGACTCGAAACGAGATGCGCGCGCCAATCTTTCTTATGATCTACGCAAAATTTACTAGGCTTGCCGGTGGGGTTTCCCTTGAAAAATGGCATTAACGACAGCTATAAGCTTATCAAACTTGTTTCCCCATGGTTGATTTATGGCTTTCTCGACAGCGTTTGAGGGAGTCTGCCACGCAACCTCGGCGGTTACAATCACGAGTACAAAGAACAAAACGTTACGGAGCACTTGCATTTTGTCGATTAAACAGTTGATAAACGTTCCTCAAGATTCCACTCACGCAGTGTCTCAAATGAGTTGTTATGATCTATAGTCCACCTCATTTCTTTTGGGATGTTTCGGAACGCGAAAATTTTCCTGACAGCAGTCAGCTACAGCCACTGATCAAAGTTAACCACATTTCTAGTAACTTTTATTTTATTCACGCTAATGTTTTCTGTTTTGGTGATAAATTACTCATTTATTAAAATAGTTTTGAAAAGAATCACTCGAGATTCTCACTTTATCTTCAAATATTTTTAAATTATATATTTACTTTTTCTTTAAATATGTTTAACAATTATTCCACGAGCGCGCGTTGGATATGAGATGATAGATAGCTATCGAGGCGCGTAGCGACGAGTTGGCTATAATCGTCTCATATCCAACAAGCGTGATTGGAATAATTGTTTTATTAAAAACAATCCAGAAATATTGCTAGATTTTGTTGATTCGCATTGCAGCAACAACCAGAAGACAATTTAATGGTCTCTATTTCTTAGGCATGGTATAACGGCTCATATACTATGGCCGCTAAGCCAATCAAATCCCTGGAATTGCATTATACAATGATCCAGTTTTTAGTAATATATCGGACAAGTCTAAAATCTGACGGTAACTAATTCAAATAATTTCGTTTTCTCCGTCAAGACCAACAATTGCAAACATTCTTAAGTTGAACTCAGTAGAATATTTCAACAATGGCGCGACATGTATTTGTTTGCATAGGAATTCCGTCGGCAAATTATTTCAATCCGAAGAAACGTTTTGTTTGATGGGAGATTTGCTGTCTTTACTCACTAAGTTTTGCTTCATGTCAAGTCTACGCATGGGTAACCGTATTGTTTTGACAATTGTTGGTGCTTAAGCTAAGAGTTCTAAAAGCTGGCAATTGTATGATTACTGTCTTTGTAATGATTTAGTTAATAATAGTAGTTAGTGTAATGTTTTTGGAGGGAGGACCGAAGTAGTAAGAGAGGGTCAAATATAAGCCTCGTTAGTGGATCCCCTTGGATCCCCTTAATTAATATTCTTAAGGGTCGAGTCCATGACGTCATCTATTGTTATAACCTAGGGAAAAAATGCCTTCCTGCATACTAATTAAGTGATTAGGCTTACTAATGAGCGTCACTCTTGTACAAAGGAAACAATAGATATGCCCAGGCTTGCCCACTCTATACCCACCCTGATTGGATCTTAAGATTTATATTGTCTGTTTTGAATAAAAAGCGGGTAGATTTCGAAAGCGTTATCGTTCTTGCAATCGCTTTGCTGGGAAAACTTTTTTTCGATTTTTAAAACTTTAGTACCGTTGAAAATGGCTTTTTTCACCAACGTTGTTGATCTTCAAGCTGCCTTGAGCGCTTGTTTAACTGTCCGCGACAGGGAGACAAAACCGTTTTCTCCTATCTATCTCGAGGAAATGAAAAACTATTAAAGTCACGCACCGTTAGTCAGTTAATTTTGCGGGTCCACGAGCCTAAAGTTGCATACAAATTAGCTCAGTTCTGCTGAAAAAACCCCAAGGGAGTATCTTGACGCATTAGTATATAATCAATTTTATATAACTTAACAAGGGTCAATTAAAACACGCAACTTATAATTGCTAGCAATAGAACCAGACAAGAGATACCGTTTTAAAAACTTTATTAAGAAACTATGACAAAAAAGAGTCAAATACACAGCGATTTTAAGCGGATGGAAATTAATTAATCTTCATTTTCGTTCTCCTCTTTAGAAGGGGAGTAGAAATCGGCTTCCAAAGTCTTCGCGTTTTTGTGTGTAACTACTCGTGACACCGAAAAAAGCCCTCTTTCACGTACTTTCTCTCCTCGGGCATCTGGTGATCGCATATAGGGCAAATCTTGTAGTAATCATGCCAAAAGCATTTAGGACATTTCATGATCAATGTACAGTACACATTAGAGCTCTGGTAATGTTCACAGGGACTTTTAGAGTGACTGAACGTTGTGGACGTTTCAGGGTTATTACTTTCTGTTTCCTGACTGTCATTGTCAGTATCGTTGTAGCTCTCTTGGATGCCTTCAGCTTCAACGCCACTCTCAGAACCCACCTCCTCCTCCTCCTGATTTTCTATATCCGATGAACTCTCCTCGTTCTTACTCTCGTTATCGGAAGTATTTTTTACATTGCGATAGCCTTTTTCCTTTTCTATTAAATCACTTAACAACTTTTTGTTCTTGATTAAACCTTTATCGATTCCTAACTCTGCAAGTCCATCTAGAAACGTATTCAGCGCACGAGGTTTGGTAATCTCATTGTTGTAAGGGAGTAACACATACTCAACTAGCTCGTCGATGTTTGTGACGGGAATGGTACGTTTATTTCGAAGTAATTGCCCGCGGGGAGTCCAGAAAAGAATATCTTTGGACGCGGCCATACTATGCAGCAAATCAGAAGCACGCTTTTCCGGCTCTGCTCGGGAGAGATGACTCAAAACATCTTTTATTCTTGGTTCTTCATCCTCGCTTTCATCATCAGGACTTTCGCTTTCTTCATGTTCACTCTCGTGTTATTCTTCAACCAAATCTATCTTTCTCTTCATATTGATCAACACTCGTTAAAGACAAGTGTAAAACGAATGTGGTTTCCTTTATAACATTAGCAATCCCAAGCTACTTATAACAGGGGCTAATACATTTTCAATAAAACCAGTACCCTCTGTACAAGGACTCGCTTCTTTGTTTTGTAAGGGACATTTGAGCCGGCCAAATTAAGCAAAGCATCCTTATATGGCAGCAACATCTGCTTATTTTCTTTGGACATGGGAATGTGTCCCTTGAGTATATTGTATAAGACTTGGACTAGTGCATGTAGTTGCTGTGGAGTAGCTGTCTTTAAAAGAAATTAGCGCGAGACATACCTGTAAAGTGAGCTAAGGCGAATGAGTTGCTTACATTTATTGTGGGGAAACAATAAAAACGTGGTGGTGGTGAAGGAAAAAGAATAGAATTGAGGAGGAGGAGAAGGAGGAGAGGGAGAGGGGAAAACAATAGAATTGAGGAGGAGAAGGGAGAGGAGGAGGAAAACAATAGAATTGAGGAGGAGGAGGAGGAGGAGAAGGAGGAGGAGGAGGGAAAACAATAGAATTGAGGAGGAGGAGGAAGAGGAGGAGGAAAACAATAGAATTGAGGAGGAGGAGAAAGAGGAGGAGGAGGAGGAAGAGGAGAAGGAGGAGGAGGAGGGAAAACAATAGAATTGAGGAGGAGGAGGAAAAAGAATAGGGGTTAATTCTATATAAATGTGACACATTCGATGTTTTTTTCAGTTCACGGTAAGTTTTCACTGAGTTGACATGAGTTGGTTCTGTTCTTTCTGCGAAATCCTTTAGTAGAAAAGATAACATGCAAAGACATATGTTTAATAAGCACAATGAGTCGCCGAGTTTCACTCTATTCAGAGCTATGCTGTTTTCTCCAGAAAAATGTCAGCGGTTTCGCTTCCAGCATCCTTTTACTTCCATGATTGCCGGGATGACGGGGTCCGGAAAAACGGCCTGGGTTCGATCTCTATTGCAACAAGCTTCAGAGACAATTCACCCTCCCCCGGAGAGGATCGTTTGGTGTTATTCACAATGGCAGCCTGCGTACACAGAAATGCTAGTCACCATGCCACATATTGAGTTCGTCAAGGGCATTCCTAAGGCTTTGGAGCAGGATTCCTATTTTAATGTAAACACACGGAATTTGATCGTGATTGATGATCAGATGATTGACGCTAGTAAAGACAAGCGAATTGTGAACCTCTTTACTCGTGGTTCTCATCATCGTAATCTCAGTGTGATTTATATCGTGCAAAATCTATTCTATCAGGGAAAAGGTAGCCGCAGCATTAGCCTAAACAGTCATTATTTGGTGTTATTTAAGAATCCACGAGACAAATTGCAAATCTTGACTCTGGCGAAGCAAATGTATCCCGGCCAAACGGATTTCTTTTTAAATTAGTACGAAGAGGCTGTGAAAAGACCTTTTGGTTATCTGTTGATTCATCTGAAAACCACTACCCAAGACAATCGTAGATTGCGGACAAACATCCTCCCCAGCGAAGAAGGCCTTAACCAAGCAAGATTTCAAGAAAACATTCCTCAAGAGCTTTTAAAATATCTGAAGCAGCAAAACATAGCGACGCCCCCCAGTACTTCCAGCTATGGAAGGAGTAAAGGGCAGTATGGATGGCATGCTTTCTCGAAACGATCTCCGGGAAGATGAAAAAGCTAAACGATACTTTCAGTTGCAAAACAGATACCTGGCTTTTAAAGAACAATTAAATTCAAAAACACGACCGGCAGAAATAATCAGCGCTGTTCCAGACTTAACATTAAGGGCACTAGATTCTTCGACAGCAACAGCAGCATTCTCCACTCCACTCAACCCCTGAATTAACACAAGCGGCTATCTCTCAAAAACCATACAAAGAAAGCCTCACACCTGCACCACCCTCAAACCCTGCTTTCCTGACCCCTCCTCCCACAGTAGAAACCCCATCACAACAAGCCCCGAAGCGAAAAAGGCGTCGGATTCAATTTGTAAATTATTTGGATGATCATGAAGCTCATGGCAAACGGCTGAGTAAACGTCGGCATAAGAAATTTAATCCTTACAAGTACTCCATGGGCGAAGAAGATGAAGATTAATTAATTTCCATCCGCTTAAAATCGCTGTGTATTTGACTCTTTTTTGTCATAGTTTCTTAATAAAGTTTTTAAAACGGTATCTCTTGTCTGGTTCTATTGCTAGCAATTATAAGTTGCGTGTTTTAATTGATCCTTGTTAAGTTATATAAAATTGATTATATACTAATACGTCAAGATACTCCCTTGGGGTTTTTTCAGCAGAACTGAACTAATTTGTATGCCCGGACCCGCATAATTAACTGACTAACGGTGCGTGACTTTAATAGTTTTTCATTTCCTCGAGATAGATAGGAGAAAACGGTTTTGTCTCCCAGTCGCGGACAGTTAAACAAGCGCTCAAGGCAGCTTGAAGATCAACAACGTTGGTAAAAAAAGCCATTTTCAACGGTACTAAAGTTTTAAAAATCGAAAAAAAGTTTTCCCAGCAAAGCGATTGCAAGAACGATAACGCTTTCGAAATCTACCCGCTTTTTATTCAAAACAGACAATATAAATCTTAAGATCCAATCAGGGTGGGTATAGAGTGGGCAAGCCTGGGCATGTCTATTGTTTCCTTTGTGCAAGAGTGACGCTCATTAGTAAACCTCGACACTTAGGAATATTAATTAAGGGGATCCAAGGGGATCCAGGGGGATCCACTAACGAGGCTTATCTTTGACCCTCTCTTACTACTAACCGAAAATCTTTTTACCCCTAAGAGGGACCAAAAGTAGTTGGCTGACATTTTACCTCCATTTATATTTTTCGGCTCAATACCCTAAAAGGTACTACCATACCTCTGTTTTACCGCTGGCAATATGGAAATGCAAACAATAAGCTGGGAACCGCACAACGAAAGTGACCATTTCATGCACGTGCACAATATTTGCGTTTTTAATTAGTTTACTTCTAGCGTCATCATTGCAACATTACGAATGCAAAAAATACATTTTCAGTTGACATGGTATGTTCCCTGAATTTCCAAACAAAACATTTGGCTAAATGGAACAAGAAGCGTAACTGGATTCCCCTTTTTCTTTCCTTCTCATCGGCTGATGCCTGCTTAGAAGGATTTTGTTGTTGTTCAAATCTGTCGCGTCTTTGCACCGGCAAATACAACCGATCTACTATACAGGAATCTTATAAAACTCTTTTTTATGTTCTCTGAAGTAGCGTTGAACGACCTTTTGGAGAACTAGCGGTGTTCACTCAACAAAAGATCCAATAGCTTCTCAGTTGACTCTCCTTTATTGCCTTACGAACTTGCAACAGTTCAGCTTACTCTGCTTTACACTCAATTCAGCGCTAAACTAGAAAGCACCCATTTTTATACTGGCTAGACAACCATCTGCTCAACACAAACTAAATCTTACGCAAGCCTTCTATGATTGGCTGCAAGAAGCTTATTTGCATCCATATCTTCGATCTGTTAGCTGAGCCTAAGACATTTTTCTAGCGAGAGATCACCATGAAGCTTGGGTTGTCCAGTCAATACAAAACAGGGTGACCAATATATAAAATTACAAAGTTCAGACTTATACAGTAAGCTAATGTTTCACAAAGGTAATCTGAAAAACACTCAAAGTTGTTGTTTAAAAATTGTACAAGTAGTCGATTCGTTGAAGGTGTTAGCCTTCTTCATCGAAAATGATTGGTCAGACGTTTCCATAAATTAAAAGAGTACGTCGTCAACAAAATCTAGAGTTCAAATTATATATTCAGTACGTGGTTGATAGCAGGATTACAAAAATTGATATTTATCTTCATAATCACCCTAAGATCATAGTATTTACTTTCAAAAACAACTTAAAATTACAGATATTGTATTTGGATATCTTCATCTTTAAGATGAACATCAACTACCATGACTTCGGCAAAAGAACCCGAGAAACTCTACTAAAAATGACTAAAAGTAAGAGCAATAGCTATTTCCTGGAAAGAACCGACGAAAGGTCAAGTTGATTAAAAACTCAACAAAAGTAAGGTAAACAAGGTGTTATCATTTGTAGGAAACTTAATTGAAAATATCTTTGTGATTAAAAGTGTTTACGCGGAAAAGAACAGTTGCTCTTACCACATTCATGACAAGAGAATTTATACGTTAATCAGACATTAAAACAACTAAGTCGAACTACAAGGTGTTATCTCTAGAGGGCTGCATAACGAAGGAAATGAGTCAACTGGTCTTTTCTGTGATATTCCCCAAAACGAGATATAATTTGTAATAAGTCCCAACACCAAGTAAAATTCCTTTAACTAATTTAACCCCAAAAAATTGCGCTGTAAATATTTTTCACCATTGACAATTTTATCATCTAACAGCAGTTCTGTAACCAAAAACTATACATTGAAAATCGGCCTCTACAAAACTACCAGTTTGAGCGAATACTACGCCTAGGCTTAAATTCAAATAAACTTAGTTAACTTCGCTCTTCTGTAGTTCCCTTTTTACTGCACAAAGATGAATCCCATGGTCATGATGCTTTTGTCCCCATTGTCCGCCCCGTGTGTAGCTAAAGCCTCGTTTCCACACGTGTTATCGTAGTTAGGTTCCCCACCACCTCCAAATCCAATTCTGGAGTCAGTATATGTGCAGTCATTTTCGTTGTTACCAATGATACCAATTCTTGCCTTAGCAAGGTGACGTATGTCACTCACAACGTTAAAGCCTTCCCGGTTACAGTTGCGCTGCATGGATGCCTGAGAACCAATCAGCGACTTCCACTTGTCACGACCCAACTGGGTGGCCCGGTACTGTCCATCAGCGATCAGTGAATACAACGAACTGGCCTGCTTATTTATGACAATAAACCTGATCTGTTGGCCGACCTTCATACCGAGGCAGATCTTGGAGAAGGAGGTGTTCCAGTAGGTTGGTACTTTTGTCTCTTCTGTGTCGAATCCAGTCTTTCCTCCAGCAAGTTTGAAAGTGCTTTTATCCGTCCAAAGGATGGAATCGTAGTGAAAGGTTTTCTACAGATAAAAAGTTCACATTATTAAACAATCACTTGCCAAATCAAGTACGATTAATGAATCTGCCTCATTTATTCCAAAACCACGGAGTTGTCCCACTGATCCTGAAAACTTAGTGATGAACGCATTAATCTTCCCTGGTGCGTAGCATTTTCGTAAGGCCAGCAACAGTTGGTTACTCTGAGAAGAGGAAATAAGATTCGGTTTCCTAAAACTTTCTGCAGCTTAAATTTCTAAGCGTTCAAAATGGTAGTGAAAGGTTTCCTTTCCGAATAATAGTACAAATATTCAAGGATAGCCTGTTGCACAGTTGTTACTGTGCCTTCCAACAATATACGGACTCTGAACTTCACAACCCAACGAACGATTTGCGTGTTTTACTGCCGTCAATTATAATTGGTTTACGGCGACAACCGGCTGACTGCCAAAATACAGAAACGTGAAAAAAGTCGAGTATTTTGCGGTTGTTCCAAAGGCAACTTATGACAGTTCTTTATAAACTCAGGTTAACCTGAAGTTTAGCACTTGATAAAGAAACAAAACTCAACAAGTATAAATAAACTTTAAGAGCATTATTTTCGAAAACATGCCAAGGATGGTGATTGACTTCAGACTGGCTTTTAACATTGACTTAAAATTTTACTTTGTGATTTGAAAACTTGCTTGAGAGATGGTATTTTTAGCATTATTTTGTGCTCTCGCCACACAACCCCCTTTGTCTCGATTTTCCGGATCCGCCCCTGTATCGTCACCTACTACTGTTCGCTCTGACGTCATGTAATCGAAGATTAACCAAAATTTCAGGTGGATATCACTTCGGATTCAGTTAATCACCACAGAAATTCGGATTTGATTTTAAAGAAAGTTTTCTTCGGCAAAGTGTCGGCTCAAAAATTCGTAACACAGGTAAACTAATTTCTTTTGTTTTCAGCTGGCAAGTATTTCGTTAAAAATACGAAGAAAAAGGTTAGCTAACAATTTCCTAAAGCCAGTAACTACGGTGGGCAGACTTTGAGATATAAGATTCGGTTTCGTAAAACTTTCAGCAACTTAAATTTTCACCTAAAGCATTCGAGCAGATCAACATGTATTAGCTTATACAAATAAGCCTTTAAAGGCTTTCAAACGACCTGGGAACATAGGAGACAACAGTAAAGTTTAAATATTTTACTTAAAAGGTGTCGTTGGGTGTCCCTTAAATCTACTGCAGTTATAAAGGCGCATTTGCGACCGTAGGCATGTTTTGATTTTTATTCATTCTATGTGAGACGCGTTGCGCATCTAAAGGCATAAGGCCCTTACTTTCTCTCAATGACGTGGAAATAACTTACATACAATCTACTGTTCCCGCAGATTACAGCTTCGCCTAATTTGGCCTCAGCATGATCACAAACCAGTAACCAGATATTACAAAAATAATGAAAACGGTATTTTAACCAATTATTTAACAAAGTCTTGATGTAAACTACTCTGGCAGTACCTTATTTCCGTCAATCTTCATGACCAGCGTCCATCCACCTTTTGTGCAGTTTCCATTTGCAGGGTGGGCATCAACCATATGGCAGTAAACGCTAATGATTTGACTCCCCACTATCATATTGTAGGCTTTGCTCTCATCGCCGCTGTAAAACAGATGTAGCAGATAAGACATATGTTCATTTGTCGCGAATAACTTGAAAATGGCTGCTTATAAACAGCGTCAGTTGCTAGAAAGCCAATTAACTCTGATCCACAATTAAAAATAGACCGAGGTTTTCATCGTGCTCGCCAAAAATGCTCTTGAAAGGCGGGACGAATTTCATTGATAAGTGTTTAAACTTGATCTAAGTGATTGAAATTGAACTTTATTTTGAAAAGCCCACTTGGGGCCAATAAGGTATATATATTTGTGTGTATGTAATCAAGGTTGACATCCCAAGCCTGGGGTAAGCTTAATTAGTCTTTAAACAACTGGGCCCGGTTGTTTGAAAGCCGATTAACGCTAGTCCACGATTAAAAGTTAAGCGAGGTATTTATCTCGCTCATTACAGTGATTTTTTAAAGCTAATTTTAAGCTAATGTTAAAGACAAGTCTAAGTCAAAAATTTGAAGGACAAAAATCTTTGGAAGAATCTTAAATGATTAGTAATTAAAATCGAATCAAAGTTTACATTAATCCAGGATTAGTTTGATCGGGCTTTGATCGAACAATTGGGCCCAGGGTTCTGATGCCCATGAGGTATTTTTTGAGGTCAATTATTAACAGATAATAATAATAATAATAATAATAATAATAATAATAATAATAATAATAATAATAACAATAATAATAATAACAATAATAATAATAATAATAATAATAATACTAATAATAATACTAATAATAATAATTATTATTATTATTATTATTATTATTGTTATTAATAATAAGAATAGCTTTTTGAAAGTTTATGACTTGTTTTTTCTTTTACTTGTAAATAGCTTGGAATATGTTAATGTCAATTAGAACTTTTAACTTGTAAATATATTAATAAAGATTAATATTTTTTTAATTAATTATATTTATTTTTATTATTATTATTATTAATATAATTTAATAATCTCTTTTTTATTATTATCTTTATTATTATTATTATTATTATTGTTGATATCGATTTTCCTTAGAATATTTTAATAAAGAGATTATTATTATTATAATTATTATTATTATTATTATTATTATTATTATTATTATTAACACAACTATCGCAAAGAGCGCGCTTTGATTGGTTCCTCTGCGTGCACGCAAGAAGCTGGAGTCGGCTAAGCCTCGAACAACTCTTACGCTATCTTAGTGTACTTGTATGTTTTTATAGTTTCTGTCGTCTTTTTTGTTTTGTTTTGTAGTAGCTGTAGTATAACTTTAAAAAAAGCAATAATAAATAACAAAAATGCGCTTTAAGCAACCTCCCGCGTTCATCCATAACTGAATAGTGCACCTTGGGCTAAATTAAAAACGTGAGCTTCTTCGGCGAACTTGAGAAAAAACACTTTTCTGAACTGCTCTTCACACTTAACGCAACTTTCACTACGCTATGATATGACAATAAGTTTTACAAAATCAACTCTATCTAAAATACTACACACACAGAGCAACTCACCGATTCAACAACAAGAATGCAATCTTTTTTTTGCGTTTTTATGGGCCGGCTTCCAATCATTAATTCTTGAATGAAACAATAGATTTTGAGATTACATGCAAACATAACCCAAACAAAAAAATAGCGGGTAAATCAGAAAACTGGGCGAAACTTTGATAAGATTTTGTTGTTTACAACAAGCAAGACGCGGCTAAATTAAAAACGTGAGCTTCTTCGGCGAATTTGAGAAAAATACTTTTCTGAACTGCTCTAAACACTTAACGCAACTTCCACCACGCTATGATTTAAATACAGTCATTTCAAACCTAGAGAACTTATCAATTTGGCACTCGACTTGAGACAATAAGTTTTACAAAATCAACTCTATCTAAAATACTACACGCAGAGCATCTCACCGATTTAACTCACATTTCTTGTAGCTGAAACAAAATTTTCACTACACCAGGACGATTCCATTCTCTTTCCTTTCCTTTAGGTAAATGTTGAGAGTTTACCGAACATTTTAGTGAGCGTTTTCACCCAGAACAACGAGAAAATCGAAGAAAAGCTTGCATTGTTGCTCAGATTTAAACTTTCGATGCCAAGTGGACGGGCAACGGGTAATCCCGAGCGGGCAAGATAGCTCCATCTTGCCCGCTCGGGTAGTCAATCACACAGCAGGATTTGACTCATCTTGCCCACTCGCGGAGCCAGCCATATAATATACATGCGTTATTGACCAAGCGTGAGGTCAAGGTGGCTGGATATTGGCCCCGTTCTTTTTTTGCGTTTTTATGGACCGAGACGCAAAAAAAAAACAAGGCCAATATCCAGCCATCTTGACCAAACAAGCTTGGTCAATAAAGGATTTATTATATGGCTTTACCTTCAAGTTAAAACTAGAAAAACAAAACAAAACAGGACATGAAACTGTGCTGCTCGGAAAGAAATTCTTCATTGCCGGCCGGTGCAAGATTTATTTTCAGTGCATTTTTGGATTAGCATGTAATCGTGGAAAGAAGGAATCCTAAACTATCTTAAGGCTCTAACTTTATAATGGATTAAAGGGAGTATATAATTATTGAGAACGAAAAATTTAGATTTTCGCAAGAGCGGGAAGATTTGAATAGAATCCGGCAAACTGGTCATTTTCAGCCGATCGCGCAGTGGCGTAAATAATAAACATTTTTACACAGTTTTCGGCTTCCAATCATTAATTCTTGAATAAAACAATAGATTTTGAAATTATATGCACACATAAGCCGAAAAATAGAGAGGGTAAATCAGAAAACTGGGCGAAACTTCAACAAGCAAGACGAGGCTAAATTAAAAACGTGAGCTTCCTCGGCGAACTTGAGAAAAACGCTTTTCTGACCTGCTCTAAACACTTAACGCAACTTTCACTACGCTATGATTTAAATACAGTCATTGCAAACCTAGAGAACTTATCAATTTGGCACTCGACTTGAGACCATGAGTTTTACTGACAAAATCAACTCTATCTAAAATACTACACACAGAGCAACTCACCGATTCAACTCACATTCATTGTAGCTGAAACAAAATTTTCACTACACCAGGAGGATTCCATTCTCTTTCCTTTCCTTTAGGTAAATGTTGAGAGTTTACCGAACATTTTAGTGAGCGTTTTCCCCCAGAACAACAAGAAAATCGAAGAAAAGATTGCATTGTTGCTCGGGATTAAACTTTCGATGCCAAGTGGACGGGCAACGGGTAATCCCGAGCGGGCAAGATAGCTCCATCTTGCCCGCTCGGGTAGCCAATCACAGCGCAGGATTTGACTCATCTTGCCCGCTCGCGGAGCCAGCCATTTAATAACATTTGTCAATTTCCTCATTCACGAGTTCCTTTGTAACAGTGAACGGAAGCCGATTTTGAACGTGCAATCAGATTCTATCCTCGCTAAGTTATTTACATATTAAGTTAGCACCCATAGCAAATGTCTTGAACGGAGATCAATATAATGTGACTTGAACAGTAATTTTTATTTAGTTTTTTGTGACATTGCTGTGCTTAATAGTGCTGTTCAAAATATCGAAAGATCCCAACAAGTTAATCAGCGAAAGCAACTGCTAAATTTTAGATGACCACCCATATAAGCCCATATGAAAATCAAACGTAAAAAAAATATAATGGTTTAAAATCCAATCTTTACAAATTGATGTGACTTTTGCAATGCGAACCAGAACAAAGCTCCTTCTTTAATGATAAGAGTACCACTCAGTGTCACCCCGTGCTCTTAAATTAATGCTTGCTTGTAAGGTATTTTTAAGATGGCGTACTGTTACTCACAACTTTTTGTCATAAATTTCCTTGCATGACGAAACTGCAACACAAAATATACAAGTGCACGGTTATTAAATGCATATTATTAAACATTGCAAGTGGCTCTTAATGGGTAGTGCCACCAAGGGTTTCTTTCCTTTTAGTGGATGAAGCACAATGAAAAACTGCAAAAAGGCATTTCTGATCATGTAGGCAATGTATGGGTATGTTTACATCTCTGCCATCAAGAAATTCTTTAAGGCCAGTTGTCACGTCATGGCGATCACCACGATGATATCTCAACTCCACAGAAAAACAGAATAAATGCAAATTTCAAGGCAGATCACGACGCAAAATTTTTGAGACAAAAATGTTTGCTGCGGGATCTAAATCGTGCCAGCGCGATTTTAGTTCGCACTTTCACCTTCAGTGTAGTGCGTGCGCGATTTTGATAGAATTTCGGGTTCATCCAGCTGACGCCCCCTTCCTTCGTAGCTAAGGTGTGTGCAAATTACGCACGCGTGTGTAGCTTAAACCCCTTATTAGCCTCCTTTACGCGCACACAATTTGTCTTTTGAATCAGTTATCCCTCAAGACTTATTAGTTAACAATGCCCAACGAAAATTGAAAGGATTTTTGTGTCAAGCGTGAAAAGCTGCATCCAGGTTTACTCGTGAAAAGTTAAAATTAAAAGGCTTTTTAAAGGTCAAACTCATCTTAACCTTAAAAATCCAAATTATTATAACTGCATCGACCTTATTACAAGGCATGTCTCCATGCACAATTTTCATGTCCGTATGCCACAAACGACATGTGGCTTATGTTTCTTAAACATTCCTTTAAGTTGCCCATTTAACCTTACCTGGTTCACAATCTCTTCCATCTCCGTAATATCCCGCTTTACACGTACATTTGTATGATCCCCTGGTATTACTGCACACAGCATGAACACTGCACTTGTGTTTTCCTGTAGCACACTCGTTGGTATCTGTAAAAAACGTCGTAGATCTTTTAGTTAATTAAAAACTACTAATATCAAGGGGATATTGAGTAAAATTAACCCACAAACTCGTCAAGTACATTAGAGCTATTTAGGGTCTGGATAGCTTCTAAAATAAAGGAAATCTGATCCAATTCCCAAATCATAATTTGAAGTTAGTTGTGTATGAGTCTTAACTCCTTCTAAGAGTGGTTGCTTTGTGATCTAGTCAAGCTTAAGGCTATTTTACACGTGTTGATTAATCGGGCCAATGTGGTCCAATTTGATAAACACCATGCCTGAGCTGGCGAATTTGTTAAAAATCTGTGGCCGTGCTACAGGTGTTTCTAATGGTGCTGATTCTCACCCTGCATTATTGTAATATGTAGACCGCCGACCGGTTATCTCAGTTGGTAGAGTGCCGGACTACCGTAAGGGAGGTCGCGGGTTCAAACACCGGCTGGACCACAACTCAGGGTCTTTAAATAACTCAGGAGAAAGTGCTGCCTTTGCTCTGACATCTGAAAATGGTTAGACTTTCTAGTCTTCTCGGTTGAGGACGATAAACTGTAGGCCCCGTCTCACAAACCTTGTTTGTAAATAACTCTGTGGGACGTTAAAGAACCCACTCACTGTTCGCAAATAGTACGGGACGTAGTTCCCGGTGTTGTGGTCCGGTCTTTGTACGTATATTCGCATGGTTGGATGGGAAAATGCTCGGAGATATTAGCCGCATTAAGCTACTGTAAAGTCCGAGGATAAATAAATATATGATGATGATGATGATATGAGATGTAAATTAGCCTTTAAGCCTTTTTAAAGCGTTCTTAAAAGATCTTAAAAGATCGCTGCTTTGGACCTGATCCCACGTTATATGAAAAACTAAGGGCTTGTTTACATGTAGGGAGGAAGATCCAAGCACTGGGAAGCTCCCACGTGGTGAAACAAATTTTCGTTTGGTTTACATGCAGAAAGTCGGTCGAGGTGGCTGCCAAGTGGAAAAAGCAAAAAACGTGTCGGACTTTAGCAGCTGAATGCCCAGCCGCCGCCATGTTTGTTCTTTTTGGTCCCTAGCACCAGGACCTTCCGACCTTCCGAGCGACGGTAGTTTACATTACGCTAGGATCTTCCTATCTCAGAGACTGGAAGATCCTATTGTTAGGATGATCCTCCTAGCGCTAGGTTGAAGTACAACCTTATGCATGTAAACTGAATACAGAAAACATGTGGCGCTAGGATGATCCGCCCTCCTCCATGTAAACAGCCCCTAAGAGGTTGGTTTTGCAGAGGACGAACGAGAGAATTACTTGACTTATTTCATGTTTCTTATCGTTGGGGCCAACTATGAATATCTCTTATGGAAAAGTCTGAACAAAGCTGAAGAACATTTCTGTAACGTTACGCTATTCTAGGAGCGCAAACGAGTGAGAAATAGACGACCAACAGTCATACTAAAACAACAACTCCATGCTTTATTAAAACAAAGCAAGCACATGGCCAAGAGGTCACGTGACTAGCATGACGTCACACCTTTCCCTTTTTCGAAAAAAATAAGAAAGTTGTACACTAAACGCAGTACTCGCAAATGAGGTTGTTATAACGGACTGAAACGAATAATGTCAGTGTCTCTGAACTCTGTAATAAAGAATTTACTGAAATAACAAATAACGGTCTCTTAACTTCAACTTTAACTTTGTGTGGTAATAATAAAAAACTTGGTCAAGGGTAGTGTTCTAAAGTCCTTATCTGACTGAAAGAAAGTCCTGTAAGTACTGTGGTGCCCTTGAGACTCGTCCCCCCTTGTCACAACTGTGGTTGGCTTTGTTGTGGGAGGTGGCTCCTGGCTTGGGACGCTGTCTCCGGCTCTGCTTGCTTGGGTATATCAACAGGGGTGTTTTGGACTGGTTGACCTGTGGCTTTGGGTGTGGTTGGTTCAGCCGTTGTGGGTGATGTGCCCGTCTGGTTGTGTTGGGGTTGCACGACAGGTCTGGTTTCAGCCGACTGACCAAATGGTTCCTTGGACTGGCGAAGATGTCGACGATTTCTTCTGTACAGTTTGCCATCTTCAGTCCGGACTTCGTACGACCGAATGTCAACTTGTTCTTCAACACGCGCTTTGAACTACTTCCGTTCTCTGTCACCTTGTTTAGGGGCGACTCGCACAATCTCTCCTGACTGTAAAAGTGGAAGTTCTTTGCTGATCCGGTAGTAGTATTTGGTTTGTTTGGACTTCTGCTTGATCAGTTTCCCCTTCACATCTTCTTGGACCTTTGGCTTTAGCAAAGAACTGCTGGTGGGAAGCAGTGTTCTTGTTCTGCGACCGAACATCCTTTGGACGGGAGAACTTGACATTCCTTCAGTAGGAGTATTTCTCCAATCCAACAGGGACAAGTAAACATCTGTGCCGGCTTGCTTGGCTTTCATCATGATGGTTTTCGTCGTCTTGATGGTGTTTTCGACTTTTTGCCATTGCTCTGGGGATAGCCAGGCAAACTTGTGATGACTTCGAACTCGTAGCTGGCTGCAAAGTCTTTGAATTCCTGAGAGTTGAATGGCATGTTGTCACTGATTAGCTGATTTGGAATTCCATGGACTGAAAACTGCTTGCGGAGTTTCTTTGCTATGTTTGCTGCAGTCTTGCTTTCTAGTCTGTCAGTTTCAAAGTAACTTGAGTAGTAGTCAACAACACAGAGATAGTCTGTATCATCTAGTGTGAAAACAGCTACTCCAATCTTCTGCCAAGGGCGATCAGCAATTTCATATGACAGATGAGAGGCTCTTTTGGTGGGCTTGACTGATAACAATAGCAGATATTGCATTTGAAATGTAATCAGTTAGTTCTGAGTTCATTCCTGGCCAATACACAGTTTCTCTAGCCCTGCGAAGGCAGCTCTGAATTCCAGTGTGAGCTCCATGCAACTTCTCTTTAATTCTTGCACGTAGATTCAAGAGGATGACACAACGCTGTCCTTTGAAGATAAGACCATCTTGTGCTGATAACTCATCTCTAACTAGGAAGTACGGGTGGAGAGACACAGGGAATTCTCTCTTCGTTTCTGGCCATCCACTGATGATGGTCTTCTTCAACTGTTGGAGAGTGTCATCTTGAGCTGTTTCTGCTTGAATTTCTGTTAGCTGAGGCTCGGAGATAGAGAGAAAATCAGCTGCATGAATGGACTCCGTTTCCTCCTGTACTTTAGACTGACTGATGTTCTTTAAAGAAGCTCTTGATAAGGTATCAGCCAAGTACATCTCAGAACCAGGTTTATACTTCAAGTCAACATCATACTGCTGGAGTCGAAGCAGCAGTCGCTGTAGACGCTTTGGTGCTGAAACAAGGAGTTTCTTGTTAATTGATACCAGAGGTTTGTGGTCAGTCCACAAAATCACTCGTCTTCCATACGTGTAATGGTGATTGTGTTCTAGCCCGAAGACTTGAGCCAGAAGCTCTTTCTCGATCTGAGAATATCTCTGCTCCGCTGGAGTGAGTGCACGACTTGCATATGTAACCGGCTGACCCTCTTGCATTAGAACAAATCCAAGGCCATTTTGAGATGCATCACCTTTTCCTTCAGTTTGAGCTTGAGGACTGAAATACTTAAGAACTGGGGCTTGTGTAACAGCAGTTTTTAGAGACTGGAAGGCATCCTCTTGTTCCTGTGTCCACTGCCACTCAACGCCCTTGTGTGTTAGTTTGCGGAGAGGCTCACATAACGCTGACAGGTTACTGAGAAACTTCGAAAGGTACTTAACCATGCCAATGAGACGCTGTACACCCTGGACATCAGCGGGGGCTTCCATTTTCACAATGGCCTCAATCTTCTTGGGGTCGGGTTTGACTCCTTCATTGCTTAACAGATGTCCAATGAATCGTACTTGGCTGCATTTGAAGTCGAACTTGGCTTTGTTTAATTTGATTTTCCTGTCTCTGCATCTTTGTAGTAGGCGTACAAGGTTTGCATCATGATCCTTGTCTGCTTCTTCCTTGGTGTCACCTTGACCTGTAATCAGCAAATCGTCTGCTATTCTGTAGACTCCAGGTAATCCTTCCAGGTTTTGATCTAGCTTTTGCTGAAAGTATTCAGGTGCTGGGCTTATTTCATACGGCATCCTTAACCACCGATGTCTGCCCCATGGTGAAATGTAGTTAGGCGGCTCGACTGATCATCTAATTCGATCTGGAGAAGCCATCTTTCATATCTGCTTTGGAAAAGACTCGTGCTTTCCAAAGTTCAGGAAGAATGTCATCAATGACAGGCAAAGGATAGTGGCTTCGACTGAGTGCCTCATTCAGAGGTCTGGGGTCGATGCAAACTCTGACTTTCCCATTCGCTTTTGCTGTGACCACTGCACTGGACACCCACTTAGTTGGCTCTTCAACTTTCTCTAAGACACCAACACTGGTCTTTGAACTTTCCTTTCAACGCCACAGGTACTCTGCGGGGAGGCATTATAACTGGTGGGACAGATTCATTTTTTTCTAAGTGTAACTTTCCGTCCATTTTTCCAAGTCCCTTGAAGATGTCTCCAAAGTCGGTTAACACCTGCTCCTTAGTAAGAGAACTACTCGGTGAGGCAGTGAAGACTTCACTGTTGCTCAAGAGCTGGATATTGTGATGTTGGACTACAATGAAACCCATCTGCTGTGCAGCACGAGCTCCTAGTAATGGTGTATAACTGCCATCCACTACAACAAACTCAGCGTTGTATTTCTTTCTAGTCTTAGGATTGCGCATGCTGATTCTTGCTGTTCCAAGTGCTGGAATTCCAAGTGCTGTCATCAGCTTGTTTGTCTTCTGAACCTCTGCTCCTTCTGGAAGGTATTCCTTTGGAAGTACATTGCATGATGTACCAGAGTCAATCTGCATTTTTAAGGTCTTTCCTTGTATTTCCATAGCTGCAAAAATATTACTTGGGAAATCACTGACATCAACCACTTCAGCAGTATTCACAAAAAAACATCTTCTGTTGAGAGGTCTACAGGTCTACAGCCAAACGTTCTTCCTCTGCTGTCAAGGCTTCCAGCAGTTCTTTTTGGTAGATATCTGTTCGGAGGACCTTAATAATTGCCATCATATAGCAGGTCTTCGCCTTTTCCTAGAATCTAACTACAACATATAAGTACCAATATTAAAGGCGCCCTGAGTACAAACTGTCTACAGCTTCTTGCTCCTTTGTGTTTTCCTGAAGCTTTCAATTTACAATCTTACCACTTCACTTAGTGCTACCTAATCTCGTACCAAACCTTCGAACTATTCGGAAGTGAAGACAAACAACTGGGTATGAGATTGAGGCTTGCCAGGCGAGGATTTTTTTGGTCAAACTTAAACACCCAAAATAATGATTACTCGTCGCATGAATGTAGAAGTGTTACTCACCAGCGCATTTTTCCCCTGCGTATCCCGGGTGACAATGGCCGCTACTCCTTGCGGTCGACATCTGTCCATGGCGCTGTCGGCCATTGTCAATGCAGGACACCTGTGTTGTGAGTGAATTGCAATATGTGAGACGTTCCTGCAAATTTGCATCAGGTTTCAAAAATTTCACCAAACAGATAAATGAATAATCTGAAATGGAGATTTTTTTAAGCCTTTAGTCTGAAAAGTGAATATATAACTGACTGTTTACTGTAGTGAATTACGAACCTTTGCGTTATTGCAAATATCCAAACAAAGTAAACTTTATCAATCACAAGATAATAAGCTAACGAAGTGTGTGAGGCTTCCTTGATATTTCCATTGGTTCCTGAGAAAATGGTTTGTAAACCTTTTCGATGTTTGTCATCCGCTGAGACACCAAAGGAAAAATATTGGGAATTTTGAAATTTTATAACCTAGAGGGCAAAATTATTGAATGCTTATTGGTCGAAACAGAAGGCTTTTGTTTCTTAGTTTCCCTTTCACCGAGGGCAAAATTACCCACTCCTAATTCGCCGAGAGGTGGGAATACTTACTCCTCATTGACTGAGCACGCCATTTCTACATTTAGTCGGTTTCTTCGTTTTCTGCTGCTGCAGCAACAACGAATTTTTTCAGGTTCTTTTAAGTTGGACTATTTAAGCCGGATTGTGCGGCCAAAAGTACTTGAAATCAAGTGCTACAGCTATAAAGGAAATTCCTAAAGGTAAACTTTCGTTTCTTACAAAAAACAGCAAAGATTGTTTTTGTCAAAAGCTAAAAACTTGATCGGGTGTCTCTGGATGAAAAACTGAAGTCATTCATGGCGGCGACCAAGTGCTTTCACCTCGCTACGGCGTCTTCTACTGACGAACGATAAACGAACCATAATAACAGTGCCCTTTTGATGGGGGAAGGAGCTGGTCAAATACAGTGGAAGAAAATGCTCTGCAAGCTCCTTCTTTGAAGCCACCGTTTGTTACTTTTATAATAGTCAACTTTTCTCGTTTTGTCTGTTTTGTACGCTACGAAACTGGTGAATTGTTTGTTTGTTTTGCTTACGCGGGCGAGTGTTTTTACGCAAATTACTCTTGTCGCTGCGCGACTCGGGCAATTTGGAAAACTTTGAAAATACATACGCGTGAAAATTAATCATACGATTGCATATACTAAGCCCGACACACCTCGGCACCATCACAAAAAAAAACATTATTAATTATTATGAAGATTAATTTGGTGCAATGATGTGCGACGAACATTAGACCCAAATTTTATTCAAATCCGATAAATCTAAATAGCCTATTACAGTGTAATTCTTTTGTAGGAAAGGAATCCGCGTTAAGTATGGACTGGTCAGTACCAAAAAAAAGTTGTCAGCAACGCTTGGGGCAGTCCTTAATTAGCGCAAAATTAAAGGAGGTTTTTCTTTTCCTTACGTTTCAGGGCGTACGAGGTTGCCGTTTTGTTCTTGTGCTGAATTCTTAGCGGCGCCAAACTACGCAAATTTTAATACATGTGCCATTATCTAAGATCATGGACGAGTTTCAGTACCAGCGAAAAAATGAAAAAAGGCCGCTGAATGCCTTATAGGAATTATTGGATTATGACGCTTGTTTACCGTTTACACTAAACTGAACGGTGTCGAGATCTAGTTAGCGTGCTTCAGATAATCACTTGTTACACCAATCTTGTTTCGCTACAGTCTCCTTACCTGCTGGCAAGCATCAGTAAAGAGAGAGATAACAGTTCTGCGGACGTTTTCAGTGGTTTGATATTTGGAATTCGTCTTCTTAATCGTGTTGGCTTATTCAAATGTTAAGGTCCTAATTAGTTATGACAAGGTCCAGCAACTAGTGGGTATATTGGTTTAGTCTTACCTTTACAGAGCCATAGTATGTCGATCCTTTCTTCGGTTTGAAATCTTTTGGTTTCATCTGCCGAGTTTTGTTGTTTAGCTCACAAATGCGGCGGTTTGCTTTGGAACTGCTTGGGTGCACGTTAAATGACTTGCAACTACCATTGGCAATGCATTTTAGCTGGCATTCGAACTCGTCACCAACAACAGTCGTTTTAATAGCGTGGCCGACTAGAGCATGGTCTGTTAAGAAAAGGAAATAGAATTATTTTAATCTTTGCGTCTGGACAAATAAGAAGAAAGGACATAACAGGTCGATTAGCTTTAGTCTACTTACTAAATTGAGATTCAAAAACAGCCCCACAGAAGTCAGAGTTTGCCACCACAAATGCGAATAAAAGTAAGCTCAAACTTGCCAAAAAGGCCAGAGTATTAAGCCACCATTTGGCCATAACGGACGATAAGAGACTGAGCGTGCAGCGGCGAATTGGTGAAATATCTTCCCCAGAAAAGAACTTCCTTTGCACCTGCTAAATAATGTCAGCTTCGTGGGTGGACAGGCTGTTTGCACTTCCACTTTAATAAGCCGTAATTAACTCCTCAAAATAATTAATATAGCATCTCCTTCTCAATTTCTACTTCAAGAAGAAACGAAGGAAACTAACCCCCAAAATTTATAATTCCCAATGAAATAATTTTAATTTGTAACGTCCGTCTTTAGTCATGGAATCATGATGTTAATTGCTGTACGAGAATTGAATGTCGTCCCAGCATCGTTTACCTTAAGAAAACAGTTGAAATAATTAAGAGCGGCTGCCTGTAAGGATCGAGAATTGGCCGTCAACAACCAATTTGACAAATCGCTCATATTCGGTCCAAAAATATCCTTTGGTGAACTGTTTTCAAAAATCATCTCAAGGAAAAGAAAATTTTCTATTTCTTGCGTTGGCGCTTAAGCATGCGTTTGTATTTGCGTTGTGGTAGTTTACACGCGTGTTTGCTTGCGTTTGCGCTGTCCGTGTGAACCAGCCCTTTGAGTTCCTGTCTTTTATTTTGACGTTTCTTTTTTTCAACCTTAACAAGTTCTCTCATCAAACATTTTACCAATTTTAATTTTATTACCAGTACTCATTTATACCTTTGCTCCGCGGTAAATATAGTCTGGATTTGGCTACAGCTTGTTTGTTTTTTCCTTTAAAAGGTTGAATAACTCAGCTCGCACCCAAATTTGCCATTTACGCGCGGCGTTTTCTTCAAGTTGTAACTAACGCAGTTGGGCTCTATGTAACATAATGTTTCACAGAAATCGCCATCCATGACGTCATCGATCCGAATCATGTGTTCTTTGTTGCGCTTACCATTTAATGTGTGTGCAGACTTAAATTCAAGTTGTCGACAGGCGTTTAAGAAAAAAAAATGAGAATTAGTATTGAGTTAGGCGTGAAAGCTAGATTAGTTCAATTCGTTACATGGCAAATGCCAAAGTGATGTGCATTTTGAAATCTGTTGGTCTATCTGAAACCTCGTTATGTATTTCAAACTGATGGCCGAGAAAAGTGGATTCATTCTCTTAAAAAAAAAAGAAGAAGAAACATAAACCATTTACCAATAATAAAGCATCTCTCTGTGTATTTAGGAAATGACATATAATTAGGACTCCACCTGCTGCAAAAATATGACATTTAGCTCACCCTAACGGGCCACTTTGCTTGTTTAGAAGAGTATACACTGTTTACCACAGTCTATGCAACATAAGGCTTTGAATTCGCGATACACAATCTATTAGTGCTATGTTTCAGTTAGATGTGTAATATCATTTTGGAAACGCTTATTCAGGGTTTTGCCCAATCTCATTATCAGTGACATAAGCTCCCCGTCCATTAAGCCCCGGTCTCTCTAACAAGCTCCCTCCGTGAGGCCTAAAGATATATAGGCGCCAGTGTTAAGTAGAAATTTTTACGGCGTCTCAAACTGAAAAAAAAAAAACCATGAACAAACCATTCTAAAATTATAACGCATTTTTCTGTGTATTTATGAATTTAAATATTTGACCAAACATGTATCCTAACAAGCCACCTGCTCCCGTTCTGACTTTGAGCGTTTGTATATACTTTGCTTATTTCAGTTTATACAAAAACAAAAAAAATATATATATATATGTATATATATCTTGACTGGAAAAGGAGAATCGGCCGAACGGAAAATAAACTGTATTGCCAATCCATTTGTTTGTCCTCTGCAGTTTTGGGATCCAATTACTTCTAGTGCGCGCGAGAGTTTATTTACTTAATTTAGTTTCGTTCGGATGTTTCTAAGTTGTTCAATTTTTCAAATCTTTGTCTGCCTATAATCTGAACAATAAACCACCTTGGGTGCTTACCATTTACGCAAACCACCCGGGTGGAAATTTTCGGCATAAATACGAAATTATTTAGCTTGTCTTAACAGGAGATAGATAACATGCAAAATGTATGAACATCAGCTGTAAATGCCAAATGGAGAAGTAAAAATGCATCACCTTGACCAGAAGCCTATAATTTCAGAAGTACTCCAAATGGAATGATGCGTACCATTTGATTTTCCAACTGGAATTTCCGGGTTTTCCATGTAAATGGTAAGCACCCCTTATGTCAGCTGCATGATACTCTTATAGATAATAAAACTGCCGCGAGTCGATTAGCATACTTGCTAAGGGGTTCTTATTGATGAGAAACGTACTTTTTAAAAGCATATAAACGATATATGTAAAAAGGCGAGCGGTCGTATCGCTCTCCTAAAACGTGTTTGGCCGTTTTTCCCAACCAGTCGCTGGAAGTAATATATAATCATTAGTCCAACCACCTACGTTAAAACCATACGTTTAAGGATAAACTGCAACGCATACAATCTCAAGCCGCCAGAGCGACATCTAGTGCGAAATACGACGTTCGATCAACTGATATTCTTGCAAATTTAGGTTGGAAAACCCTTGATCCAAGAGGCAAACAACTGAAATTAGTCTTAAATGTACAAATTCGCCCTGAATTTGAGTAATTCCTTCATAAGAATTAGAGACTACAATAAACATTACCATTAAACTGATCAAGCACTACCAAAGCCCTGATCTGATAGTCTTAACCATACAGTACTACTGGTGCTATGTTATGGGAGAACCTTCCCAAAGAGACGATCCACAATCAGTACTTGACCGTAGAGATTACTTCCGCTCAGGTTGTCGACACGTCCGTCAATGTCACCTTAAACATCCCTTCTCAGGACTACACTCAGCCAGATGATCACAATTCACGTACTTATGACGTTTGTTTAATCCAATTCTAGTTTTTTTGTCTTATCTATAAAACGTGCTTTCCTGGATTTAACTATTACGTCAAGTGAAGAATTACTTCTCACATAAATTGCCAATGTCAAGTGCTTTTTCCTTGCAATTTACAAAATTCCTGAGGCAACTTAATTCTAAGAGAGACACGTTTACACTGTACGAATACGCCTGGTACTGCCCCTTCGAGATGTTCCCACTACAAGCTCTGGCGGTCGAAGGATTCCTTGATGCCCGTAACTTCCTCCATCACCGGGAGCCTTCGCATTGAGATTTGCTTCTTCCTTTCTAGATCTGTTAACGGTTTCTTGCCCGTGGTGCAAGGAATTCTGAGTGAAAAAACTGTCAGTTGATGTTGCACATCAACACTCAGTTAATAAACAGGAACAATATGGTTTAATTAAGTGAGTACATCTTCACCTAAGTACCTAAGTGTACATCTTCGTTCCGACTCAGACTTCCATTGAAATAACCATGAGGTCCGGGAAACTACTGGCGCACATGCGCAATACATAAACAAACAAACATGGTCAAAAACTAGTCTCTCATGACATCTCCCTCCTTTGAGCTCTTAAAAACTTAGCGAATACAAACATGAACATGAAAATGTATAAAGCAACTGGCTTAGTGCCTTGCATCTTAATCAGTCAATGTGTCAATAACTGTTCAAAGAAAAAAAAAACTCTGATCAAACAAAGTCTCTAAAACGGACAGGTTTCCTAACGACACGACCACTTGAGGTCCTAACTGTGGTAGACTGGACTGTGTTTCTGCAGAGGAGGTTACTGTTGGGATCAATCTGCAAGGTTTCACAATCTGCGGTAGTTGATCTGGTTCAGCTGGTGTCTCTGAATCCTGATCCAAATCATGCTTATCAGGTATTTCCAATCTACCGGGACTGGTTGCTGGACGTGGGTGTCTGCGGTTTCTACGCACCACGCTTAAAGGCGTCTGGACGACGTATGACCTAGGAGTAAGGCTTCTTGCAATGACTTTCCCAGCCGTCTTCCATCCTTTCTGCTGATCCAACTTCAGACGCACTGAGTCGCCTGGCTGTAGGTCAGGAAGGATTCGCACTCCATGTCTCTGGTCAAAGTACTGACGGTAAGCAGCTTTCGTTTCCTCATCCTTCCTGGTAACTGCTTCATGACTTGGTAGAACTGGCCTTAGGTTGGATTCTAAAGTAGGTAGAAGGGGTTAATTTCTCTTCCCATCATAAGCTGGCAAGGACTTACACCAGTGGCTGTATGAGGTGTAGCTCTATATAACATAAGTGCAACAAAGGGATCACGCTGTCTTAATATCTTCTTGCCAATGCGAAATCCACTCTCCGATTGACCATTTGCTTGTGGATAAAAAGGACTAGTGGTAGTATGCTTGAAGTCATACTCTTGGCTAAACTTGCGGAACTGATCAGAGGAGAATTGCGGACCATTGTCACCGCTGACAATTTCGTCTGGTACTCCCCATTGGGCAAATAAGCCCTTAAACTGATTGATCACAGCATCGCTGGTGGTACTGAACAAGAATAAGATGGACATCCCAGAACAAGAATAACAACAAGAATAAGATTGACATTCCAGGGTCAATATTGCATATTTAGATCCCTCCTTTAACATATCTTGAGTTGTGCCATTATTATATAACTGCTAAAATCGACATAGAATGCAATAAAGGATGCTAACACTCGCGCATCTCCTGACTTGTTGCTCCTGAGACAACAGTTCTCTCCAGAATTTTTTACTTACTTGTGGTTATTGTAAATTTCCTTGCACGAGACAAAGGACATTCCTGCCAAAAAGAAAACGGTAGGAAAACGTTCAGAAACAAACACAGAAAGAAAGGCAAAAAATATAGTTGGAGCTAGAGATTTTCCCTTTATTGTTTTTATTATAATTTTTATTTTTCACACTTTTCGCTGTATATACTTCATGTTCGCGCTTTTTATTCATCACTTATCAATGATTGTAGACTGGCAATCGAAAGCTCGTTTTAAGAGCCGTTGTCAGTAACTTTCGAGAATCCGGCGACAGAAGCGAAAATTCGAATTTTTTTTTATTTGCCCCAAAAGATCCTTTTGGTGAACTATTTTCAAAAATAATATTCAAAAGTTCCAGCGAATTTTTTTTTCGGCAAAAATTAGGAAAGTTCGAAATCGGCCTCCACGTGCCCGATGGCCCGATTGAAATTATGCAAATTAGTACCTTTTCAAAACTCTCGTTCAAGACAAGGCAACGTTTTCTCGAGTTGACACTTTCACAATCGTTTTTACATCCCTTTTGCTTGCTTCCAAACTATATTTTATCTCGACCTGAACATTCTTTCATTTGAAGTTCAGACAACGTAAAGAATACAATGACATGTTTGCTATTTCTTAGATAGAGTGATTTTAGCCATATTTCAGATGACCGTAACATCGGGGGTATACAAATATACTGGTAATGAAATAACTTTTTTGAACGGGTAATTTTTCTTATTCATCATGTTAAAATATTTAGTTTGGTCCGTGAAAAGCGAGCGCGCTAGGTCGAGATGTGTGGAATGCCCTTAGACACAATTCGCCATTTCAGCACTTCATGTTCCTCCTGTTACTTTGCACGTGTCAATACAGTTCACGGAAGCTTTTAGATAAAAGCCAAGGCCTCTGGTGTCATTTCATGCTTTAATACACGTAAATAACTAGCTTTAAACTTGAGAGCTCCCCATATTAGCATTAAGTCATCAAATGATTCGTTTCAGGTGAAATTTTCGAGTTTATATTGAGCCGTTCAAGTGAGATGAAAGGGCCGTTCCCAGGGAAACAACTTGAAATCAGTGAAATTAATACCCTGTCTCTCATATCATGCTACACTTCCAAACTACCGTTATTTTTAAGCTAGAAAGTGTAAATACTCCCTTTTTATGTGACCTAAAACAGAATTTGCCTTAAATATTACGAATAAAGTCCACTGCAATAAAAAACTAAAAAAATCGAGCACCGACGTAAATGTAAACATCAGCCGTTTCTCAACTCGCCACATGGGTGAAACGCGTCCGTTGTTTTACCTCTGTATACATTTATGACCAGAAAGTAGAAACAAAAATTCTTCTCTATGCCCATCTGTATAAAAACACTTGCCAACCAAGCTTTTGTTTTTCTGTGTGTTTGTCGAAAATACTGAAGAATAGTGCAACATTGTTACTGACTACTTGACTCATTCAATCACAACCGGATAACACGACTGAATATTAGATATAAAAAAATGCTCTTAATTCTCTGCAGTCGTTACTCACATTATATCCGGCGATGTCACATCCCAGAGGCAAGGCTGAAAGTTGTCTCAAGTTCTGCATATTAGAAATTTAAAGTTTTGAACAACGCGAATAACTTTCATTGCGTGACAAGTGAAATGTGATTAACGCAAGCGCGCGAAAAGCACAGGAATAAGCTATCTCAACATTTGCGCTTGTGATGACAGTGCGAAAATAATTTTTGAAATTACAAAAAGAAATTAAGACAGGTCAAGGTCTGCAAGGTATATTTGATTGTCGGATTGAAACGAAAATCATGTATCCCCCAGGGGGGATTTTACCGAATTCTCATCAACAACAACAAGAACAACCTTTATTTTCCTCAAAATAAAGCCGAAATTAACCAAAATGAAAAGTAAACAAATCAAGAGCTTTCCAGGTCTCGATACGGTATTTCAATACTATCCTCAAACAAAAAGCTAATATATTTAGGAGAGTAAAGTTTTTCTTTCGCCATGGCACCTCTCCGTGCGGATCAAGCTCAAAAAATGCGCAATATTTGCAATCTGTTACGCTTAATCAATGCAAAAAGGGCGTTCGCTCGCACCTATACAGGCACAAAAGATCCGGCCTATGAAGAAATTCAGGACGAAATAGTGTTGTTGCTAGAAAGGGCAGGTAAAGTGTTTTCATTTGAGTGAAACTAAGAGCATGAAAAAACATTTTCTTTTCTTTTCTGATTTTCCCCTAGTTTTTTAGAATCGTTGCTCATCATGATCAATGTATGCACTGTGGGTTAACCTAATCCAAATGGAACTCGTAATTATGTTATATCTTCAACCAATTCCATATAAAGACCACTATAAATTGAATAATCACTAGTCTCTGGTACACAGGTTCAAAAGATACTCTCACTGGCCTTTTCAAAGGCTGTTTGTGTGGTGGATACTCTGGAGCACGCTAGGAGGATTTAACAAAGACAACGTCATACTTGAACAGTGACGGCCTGTAAGAGATAACACCGTCTTTTTGACCGAACACGAACATCTGAGAAATACCAGTCGTGTCCCTTGTCCTTTGACACTAGTGCGCGCGCTAGAAAATAAATTAAGGACGGTGCCTACTAATATCGAAGTATTTTTGTGCGGTTTATGACTATGCGGGAAAAGCAAATCTTAGGAAGGCCTATTGGAATCCAAAACGAAAAAGCGCCAAAAAATGAAACAATGTATGTGATTTTTTCCTAAATTGAAGCTTAATTATCTCTGAAAAATGCATGGTTACCCCCAATTTTCTTTCAAGATACCAAAAACGTTTGCTAAGTTCTACTTTCTCCACACAGTCTTAAACCGTGCAAAAATATTCCTGTATTAGCAGGCACCGCACATAGGAAACCCGAGTTTCTCGAGATGCGCAGAACGTATGAGCAGTAACAATAGTAGGCACCGTCCTTAAGGTTAAACTCTTATCTTAAAATTCGATCAGCTCTACCGTCAGCAAAAATGCAGAATAATGTTGTGTATTTCCAGGTAACATTTTATCACCATCATTGACTCATCTCAAACTGACATTAAAGCTACGTTAAATATTTGACTGCAATAGGCCTTATCACGGTTTTCGACGCCGTTTTGAAGAGTAGGCAAACAGGCTTGAAATAACAGTGTTTGCATGGAAATTCGATGTCAAATAATTTTCATAAAATGATAAAACATTGCTGCTAAAAAAATTCATGAATTGGAAACTATTGGCATTAGGAAAAGGATTGTAAGAAAAAAAATTGGAGGGATGTAACTGTGCCAGAAAGCGTCCAGTCGTGTTTTGAACTTATCATACATTTTCCTGTATTTTTTTTCCTGCGAACTATTTTTAGTACTACGGTTCACAGCTGGTTCGCTTTACAGACAAATGTATGGAAAGTTCAAAACACGACTGGACGCTTTCTGGCACAGTTACGTCCCTTCAATTTTTTTTCTTAAAATCCTTTTCCTAATGCCAAAAGTTTCCAATTCATGAATTTTTCAGCAGCAATGTTTTATGAAAATTATTTGACGTCGAATTTCCTTACAAACACTGTTATTTTAAGCCTGTTTGCCTACTCGTCAAAATGGCGTCAAAAACCGTGATAAGGCCTACTGTATTTTAACAAGTTAACCTGAAAAGAATTCTTTTTTTTTTTTCGTTCCATTCATGGTAAACGTCCTTATTGCATTGATTAACCGTATAACACATTGCAAATCTTGCGCACCTTTTGAGCTTGATCCACAACTTTTGAACATTGATCCATGGCGAAAGACAAACTTCACTCTCCTAAGTGTATTAGCTTTTTGTTTGAGGATAGTATTGATATACCGCATTGAGGTTTCAAAAGGTCTTAATTTGTTGACTTGATTTGTAAATTAATTTCGGTTTTACTTTTTCTGTAATGTTATTGAGGAGAATCCGGCACAGACAATACAGAGTGAATCTCGGAGGAGGAAAACTACATGATTATCGTTTCAGTCCATTAAATATACCTTGCAAACCTTGACTTGTCTCAATTTCATCTTGTAATTTCAAAACTTATTTTCGCACTGTCATCACTGACAAACGCAAATATTGACAAAGCTTATTCCTGTGCTTTTCGCGCGCTTGCGTTAATCATATTTCACTTGTCACGCAATGAAAGTTATTCGCGTTGTTCAAAACTTTAAATTTCTAATATGCGGAATTTGAGACAACTTTCAGCCTTGCCTCGGGGATGTGACATCGCCGGATATAATGTGAGTAACGATTACAGAGAAGTAAGACCATTTCTTTATATCTAGTATTCAGTCGTGTTATCCGGTTGTGATTGAATGAGTCAAGTAGTCAGTAACAATGTTGCACTATCCTTCAGTATTTTCGACAAACACACAGAAAAACAAAAGCTTGGTTGGCAAGTGTTTTTTATATACAGATGGGCATAGAGAAGAATTTTTGTTTCTACTTTCTGGTCATAAATGCATACAGAGGTAAAACAACGGACGCGTTTCATCCATGTGGCGAGTTGAGAAACGGCTGATGTTTACATTTACGTCGGTGCTCGATTTTTTCATTTTTTTATTGCAGTGGACTTTATTCGTAATATTTAAGGCAAATTCTGTTTTAGGTCACATAAAAAGGGAGTATTTACACTTTCTAGCTTAAAAATAACGGTAGTTTGGAAGTGTAGCATGTTATGAGAGACAGGGTATTAATTTCACTGATTTCAAGTTGTTTCCCTGGGAACGGCTCTTTCATCTCACTTGAACGGCTCAATATAAACTTGAAAATTTCACCTGAAACGAATCATTTGATGACTTAATGCTATTATGGGGAGCTCTCAAGTTTAAAGCTAGTTATTTACGTGTATTAAAGCATGAAATGACACCAGAGGCCTTGGCTTTTATCTAAAAGCTTCCGTGAACTGTATTGACACGTGCAAAGTAACAGGAGGATCATGGGGCAATTAACGGTTGGCATAATATGCGAAAGAATTCCTTCTAACATAATGTGATTTTTGAAGCGACTCGTGCGTTCCATTATTGTGGTCGTGGAAGCGAGATGTCCCGCTTCCACTGCTTATGGCGATAGAAGCGAAACATCTAGCTTCTATGACCACAATAAATAAACATTTTTCCGGTGAAAGAAGCGAGTTGTTTCGCTTCCTACAACCAATGGGCGACAAGAAGCGAAACGTCTCGCATCCACACTCACAATAAATAAACAGTTTTGTCAGGTGAAAGAAGCGAGTTGTTTCGCTTCCTACAACCAATGGGCGACAAGAAGCGAAACGTCTCGCATCCACACTCACAATAAATAAACAGTTTTGTCAGGTGAAAGAAGCGAGTTGTTTCGCTTCCTACAACCAATGGGCGACAAGAAGCGAAACGTCTCGCATCCACACTCACAATAAATAAACAGTTTTGTCAGGTGAAAGAAGCGAGTTGTTTCGCTTCCCACAACCAATGGGCGACAAGAAGCGAAACGTCTCGCATCCACACTCACAATAAATAAACAGTTTTGTCAGGTGAAAGAAGCGAGTTGTTTCGCTTCCTACAACCAATGGGCGACAAGAAGCGAAACGTCTCGCATCCACACTCACAATAAATAAACAGTTTTGTCAGGTGAAAGAAGCGAGTTGTTTCGCTTCCTACAACCAATGGGCGACAAGAAGCGAAACGTCTCGCATCCACTCTCACAATAAATAAACTGTTTTGCCAGGTGAAAGAAGCGAGTTGTTTCGCTTCCAACAACCAATGGGCGACAAGAAGCGAAACGTCCCGCATTCAATGACTCTTAGGGGCAAGAGCAATATTTTTCCAAGGTAAAACAAGACGAGGAATAGTTTTCGGCTTGGTTTCGTGAAAGACAGGAACTCGTTTTCGTCTTTAGGAGCTTTAATGGATGTTGACAACTGAACTCTCAAACGCTTTGCTTGTTAAACAACGCGGCGCGCACATCCACACAGAGCGCTGTGATTGGTTCATAATGCGCGTCATCTTCAAGTACATAGCGATTGCGGTTACCCAAAATTAAATCATGTTAAAACTTTACGGAGAAATGCGTATAAATCATTTGAATACCAATCACCGCGCTTGTTGTACGTTCATGTCCTTCATGGAACGTGATCTGTATTGACAGAGCTTTTGTGGGAGCTGACATAAAGAAAGATATTACCTTACTGAATACTCGTAAACACCTTAAGAGAAATAGCTTAGTGTTCTTGTTGGAACCCAAGGGATCCAAAGTTCTTGCTGGCTGTCCGATCAAAATAGGAACAGATGAAAGTTAGACAGACTTAAGTTCTAAATATTTGATTACGTGAATCAGGCTGATAGTTCTTTCACGTGTGGTACATATCACGTTGCGTTATTAAACTCCATAAAATGTTTTCTTTTTTTAAAACGTAATCACTCTTAATGACTCATAATCACTGAATGTAAAATGTTAAAGTACTCTAAAGCATGCAAAATATAAGGATGTTATTATAAAACTCGTAAATATAAATCAATATACTTAATGTGTCTCAACCAAAAGGTAAAAAGAGACGTGCGAGTGAGGAGATAATCTCTCTAAATTTTGTGTTCTCTTGAGTTAACCTCAGTGTATTGCTACTCAAATGTATTTCGAATATAACACCAAACATGCCATTAACTCAATTAAGCATGGTAAATATGTCTGTTAACCTAAATAGTTCCCAATTTACAAAAAAATCATCTAACTTTAAACATATCTATGTAATTAGATAGCAATCATAACAAGAAAAAGCTAATGCTTGTCCACTAAAACTATGTTTGCAAAGTCATATAAGGAAGGCTTATACTTCACGGTTCCGCAACTAGTATTTCGCCTAACTAGAGCCTTCCCAATTTGAACGGCCGCTTACACTTTGACGTTGTGACCTAGAAACAAATTATCCCGCGAAATAGAGTTGCCGATGGGTCGCCCAACCACCTTGTAAACATGCCCTGAACGGTCTAATCTGAACAACGGTGACCTAACGACTTCAATGCAATTGTAATCTAAATCGGAATGATATACTAAGCGAACATCCGCTTGAACCAGTCGATATAGGCTATTAACTCGAGTTAACTGGAGCACTTCATTTCACGATTGTGCAAAGCAAATTAAAAACTGAACTGTTTCAGTTCATATATATAGCCTATCGAATTTTCAACATAGTTTAAAGTTTAGCAGACATGTACGATTCTTAAACCATTCCAATTTAGGTTGTAGGTTTACACTGAAGTTGTTTAAAAATTACTGTTAGTTCCAGGGCTACCTCGTCAATGCGCGAGTTTACCGATATCATAGAGAGGACGACTACATTTCGATGAAAGAAAATACCAGTACAAATGCATACGATTAGAAGTAATCTTGTATTATCAAAAAATCTGGTATCATATTCAAAGACTCCAAACGTAGATCATTTTGAGTTGATGTTACTGGATATTTACCCGCATTGCAAAGCTTCAAGGAGGGGGGGAGACACTACTATCAGAAGCCATATAGGTATGTGCCGCCCCAAAGGGTATGGTTTTTGAGCCGTTTAGGTCTGAAAACGGGTATAGACTTTTACCATTATGGTCTGAAATCGTGTATGGTTTTCAAGGGAACTACGAGAGCGTATTCTCAAGTCAAAGTGAATAAGGGAGAAGGCAAAGTAACTGAAAGTATATCATTCGGGCTGAATTTTGCCCATTCTTTGGTTGCATGGTGTTCACCTCCGTTGATTTCGATGCCAAGCTTTGCACTCAGGTCTGAAAACGGGTGTGGAAAATGACCTGTTTTGATCTGAAATAGGATCAGGATTTGGAGAACAGAGCAGCAAACCCCAATCAAGAATTCCGAAGAGTACCCTCCCACACACACACACACTTCTACACAGAGACACAACCCCCCGGTGCAAAGCTACGGTTATGTTCGTAGAATTCAGTATGCCTCTGAGTCCTCTGACTTTACAAGCATTTAGTTGTATGTGGTCTGCCGATTGTCGTTTGAAGATATAGCTTGTTTAACAATTTCGGTATCCAAATCGACAAAGTAGACAGCATATGCCCCCGTCAACTTTACGATTCAAAGGGCCTTTTTCAAGTCTATCTTGTCCGGCTTGAAGATATTAAAGAGGGAAAAAATAAGCTACCTTACCTGAATATATAAGAAAGGCTTTGCTCATTACAGTCGTGGTACAAATAGGGCGCATTAAGTCGGCATATATCTCCACGAACGGAACAGGATGAAACCACGTGCAATCTCGACTGGAAGAGTACCTTAGCATCTAGTGCCCAGGCTTCACCCAACCACTGCAAAACTAATGCGCGAATTTTTATCACCTGACAAAACTGTTTATTTATTGCGAGTTTATTTATCTTGTCGCCCATTGGTTGTAGGAAGCGAAACAACTCGCTTCTTTCACCTGACAAAACTGTTTATTTATTGTGAGTGTGGATGCGAGACGTTTCGCTTCTTGTCGCCCATTGGTTGTAGGAAGCGAAACAACTCGCTTCTTTCACCTGACAAAACTGTTTATTTATTGTGAGTGTGGATGCGAGACGTTTCGCTTCTTGTCGCCCATTGGTTGTAGGAAGCGAAACAACTCGCTTCTTTCACCTGACAAAACTGTTTATTTATTGTGAGTGTGGATGCGAGACGTTTCGCTTCTATCGCCATAAGCAGTGGAAGCGGGACATTTCGCTTCCACGACCACAATAATGGAACGCACGAGTAGCTTCAAAAATCACATTATGTTAGAAGGAATTCTTTCGCATATTATGCTTAATACTGCATTCCCGAGGAACATGAAGTGCTGAAATGGCGAATTGTGTCTAAGGGCATTCCACACATCTCGACCTAGCGCGCTCGCTTTTCACGGACCAAACTAAATATTTTAACATGATGAATAAGAAAAATTACCCGTTCAAAAAAGTTATTTCATTACCAGTATATTTGTATACCCCCGATGTTACGGTCATCTGAAATATGGCTAAAATCACTCTATCTAAGAAATAGCAAACATGTCATTGTATTCTTTACGTTGTCTGAACTTCAAATGAAAGAATGTTCAGGTCGAGATAAAATATAGTTTGGAAGCAAGCAAAAGGGATGTAAAAACGATTGTGAAAGTGTCAACTCGAGAAAACGTTGCCTTGTCTTGAAGGAAAGTTTTGAAAAGGTACTAATTTGCATAATTTCAATCGGGCCATCGGGCACGTGGAGGCTGATTTCGAACGGGGACGGCTACTATTGGAGTTATCTTCATAGAGTTATAGCGTGGAGTTAGAGTTGCAAAATCCTGAATTCAAGATTTTGTACTGCCAAAATCCTGAATTCAAGATTTTGGACGTACAAAATCCTGAATTCAAGATTTTGTACGTACAAAATCCTGAATTCAAGATTTTGGACGTACAAAATCCTGAATTCAAGATTTTGTACGTACAAAATCCTGAATTCAAGATTTTGGACGTACAAAACCCTGGTACTGCCAAAATCCTGAATTCAATATTTTGGCCTTCCAAAATCTTGAATTCAGCATTTTGGCCTTCCAAAATCTCGAATTCAGGATTTTGGCCTCCCTTCCAAAATCTTGAATCGAATTCAGGATTTTGGCCGTCCAAAATCTTGAATTCAAGATTTTGGCCGTCCAAAATCTTGAATTCAGCATTTTGGCAGTCGTTAACTCTAACTCTAAGTCATAACTCTACTGAAATAACTCTATTGCTAGTCGACCTCATTTCGAACTTTCCTAATTTTTGCCGAAAAAAAAATTCGCTGGACATTTTGAATATTATTTTTGAAAATAGTTCACCAAAAGGGTCTTTTGGGGCGAATAAAAAATAATTCGAATTTTCGCTTCTGTCGCCGGATTCTCGAAAGTTACTGGGCGCGATCCATTAAGCGAAAATTTCCGATGACAATTTTCGAAAATTTCTTTGTCAAATGGAACGGTAATTTCCACTTGACTGAACCGGTCTCGCTCCATGCCCGCGCGGGCCAAATTTCACGACTATTTTGAGGTCACTCTTCCAAGGTATTTGCCTGATGAGTTTAAAAATCATTTTCGGATGACAAGGGAAACGTGCGAACTTCTCTGCCAAGCAGTTATCCAAACTGGCCACATACCTGTGGGGAATCCACATGGGCGACCAGTGATTGCACCCGAAAAGCAAGTATTGGCATTTTGGTGGAGGATAGCTAACCAAGAACCGGCGCGGGCTGTGGCAGATCGATTTGACATGACGATCAGTAGTGTCAACAGGGTGTTTCGTAGGGTCGTGAAGGCAGTTGTTTCCATGTCTGGTCAGTACATCAGATGGCCGAATGGTGAGTCATGACGTGTAAGATAAAATAAACAAACATTATCAATGTGAACGCTTTCATTTGTAATAGATTGGTATAAACCGTTCCCTGTATGCACAAATTTACAGTGAATCGATCAAGTTCAAGATATAAAGTCGTCTTTTGAGGAGGACGGGGGATTCCCTGGCATAATTGGGTTAATCGATGGCACTCATTTTCGAATTCGCGCCCCAGAACACGAACCAGAAGCCTATATCTGCAGGAAGAAACACCATTCAATAAATGTCCAGGTGATTGTTTGATACCAGTTAGATATATTACACAGAGATAATATTCTGGTAAACTACGTGTGAATGGGCTATTGCACTTAAAATTCTGGACTGGCCTTTCGTTGAAATCCATTAGATCCATTAAATGTGTTTAACCGGTGTTAATACCCTTTCTATGGCCCAAACCCGAAAAATGACACCCTATTCAAGGAGAAAAACAAAACCTAAGAATGGCATGAATGGGTTAACTTTATTCCATTTCTGTTAGTAATGGAAGATAAGCATCAAGCATAGAATACTAGACTAATCCTAGATTCGTTTAGCTGGGCGTTATGCACTCTACAGATTGGGATCCCCTCAAAAACCATACCCTATCCCGCGGCACATACCTATATAGCCCATATATAAAAGAACTTTACTCGATATTGTCTCCCTTCACGCAGGTGTATGAATCGGTACCAGTGCCCATAAGGTTAACCTAACAAAATGCTGGGGGGGGGGGGGGGGAACCCTGCTATGGACTAGCATCCCATCTAGGAGGGAGTGGTGATGCTCCTAGTTGCTTCATACTACATAAAACTGGGCTAAGCTCCGGCACAGATGAGCCACCTGGGCTCGTTGAATTTGTTGGACACAGACTGGCACATTATTTGTGATAAATAGAGATAGCTTTTTAAAGATTTTTAGAAACAATTTTGCCATTGTTGTATGGTAATATATAGTTCGATTGCTGATGTAACAGTTCCCTCCTCCAAATGCTAAGGGTAAAGTGACAAAAAAAAAACGTACCAGTGTGTCCCATGGTTAAAGTAGGAATTGAGTATGCAAAAACAGAAGCATTAGCTTTGTTTTCAGCTCGTATGTGATGACAATATGGTGTTTACTGATGTTCTGGCCAGTTGGCCCGGCTCAGTGCATGACTCGCGGGTCCTTCGCAATTCAGTGCTGTGGAACAATGCTGCCAACAAGTTTCCTGGCGATACTCATTTACTTGGGGATGGTGGATACCCATTATTAAGGTATCACAAGACAATGTTGTGTTTAGCCTGTTCCACATTCTTCACACCTTTTCACACTATCTGAACACCTGGAACAAGCTGTGTTTCGAATAGTTTCCACTGCCTTACTTCTCAGGCTGGACAATTTGATATATTCTTCTCACTGAGTTCCTTGCATTTAGTGTTTTTTTTTTTATGAGAAGTTGACTTCTTTGAAGTTAAGGCAGGTCATGTTTGATAATTAATTTTTTCCTCAATTCTCATGACCTGCATCATTAATAATAATAATTAAACCAATAATATTAAATAACGTAAATAAATCTTTTGAAAAGATGTTTTCAAGAGGGTGATTGAACTTTAATACAATACGTCGATTAGACTTGATTATGCATTAATGATCTTCACCTTGGGTTAGTCACCTTGTCATGGTGGTGAAGCTTGTGAGTCTTGATAATACCAAGAGCTATGCCAGCGGGGGCTTATGCTCCCAGTATACGGTCCAACAATGCTGGATTGGTCAAGGGTGGGAGGCGTGACTAAGAACAACCACCTGGCCCTGGTTTGGGCTTTGATGTGAGGATAATCTCCCTACCCTGTAAAAATCATATTGATTACGGAAACAGGAAATTATCTAATCTACATACAACAATATGCAGGGATGGAAATTAGCCCAGGCGAGTGTCAATCCTGTTGGACGAGTAGAAATTCAAGATTTTTTTTTTGGTGTATTTGTTAGGGTACTTGCCCAATGGTGAGTACTATCAAAATTACCGGTAATTTTCAAACCCTGAACATTTATATTTTTCTCCTCTAGGTGGCTTATAACACCTTACAGAGACAATGGGCATTTGACAGTGCATCAACGAAGGTTCAATAAAGCCCTTTCTTCGATTCGACAGACAATAGAGAGGGCAATAGGACTTCTCAAGGGAAGATGGAGAAAACTTCTCTTTCTGGATCATTTTGATGTAAAATTGGAATTAAATGTCATAATTGCTGCATGTGTCCTGCACAATTTCTGTTTACTGCATGATGATTTTGAGGAAGGATACATCCTTGAAGGGGAGCACAACGATGATCATGATGCTGAAGAGCCTCCATTCCCAGATGGACGAGCTAACCAGAAAAGAACCCGTCTCATGAACGTTGTCTGTGGTCTGTGAACTTCAGAAAAACATGCCAAACACAATAATAACACAGTTTATTTTTCTGTCAATATAAATTCAGTTTTATTTAACTGACCAAGTGTATAACGGCTGAATTAATTTAGACTTCAAACTGCTGGCATTGTTTTAGATAAGGGTATTAAAAATGAATACATTGCTTTACAACAAACCCAACTGGCTAAATTGTCCAAACTGGTGGCATTTTTTTAAATAAATGTATATATTTTAAGAATAAATACATTGGTTTACAACAAACTCATAGACCAAAGGGTCTTAACGAAACGGTAGCAAATTCCCACACGGTTAATGTGAGTCTCCTACCCCCTCAGGGGCTAAGGACAAGTAGCCTAATAGACTTAAATAGGCCTAATAGACTTAATGGACCTAATAGGCTTAATAGTCCTAACAGGCTTAATAGTTCGAATAGGAAACTAATAGGCTTAATAGACTTAATAGATTTTGGAAGAAACTCACAATAACCGTGTGGGAATTTATTTTTCTCAACGAGAGGCTTTTAGCTTACATAATTATATATTTTACATCTACTTGTTTCTTAGTATATCCAGAAACTCACTGTTAAATTTATCTCTTTTCTCTTGCACGTCTCGTAAAAATTTAAGTCTCTCCCCCTCTGCTTTCTCTCTCTTTTCTGTCCAATCATGGAGGAAGGTCAACATTTCAGCTGCTGACGAGTAGCTCTTTCTTTTTCGTTTCTTGTTCCTCAGGGTCTTTCCCCTTTTGCCCTTTGTGGCCACATCGTCATCATCATCATTGGAGTCATCATCCTCAGAGTCAACATCCTTGTTGTAGTCATCATCCTTCTCTGATTGATCACTGTTGGCACTACTTGAAGAAGATCTCCCAGTGTCAAAGGTATAGGTGGGGTGCACTTTCGGGCTATCCCCAAACACCTCATCCATGAGATCATGAAATTTCCATGACTTGTTTGCGCTCCCAGTTTTCTTGTTATTATCCTCGATCTTCTTGAATGGGCCCTCCAGCTTAAACCACTTTCGCATACATTGTTCCCCAGTCACAACAACATCTGCAGCTTCGTTAAATTTTGATGCAATTTTATCGAAGACCTCTTTCTTTTTGGTCTTCGGTTGTTTTAACAAATGTTTAAATTTACGATACTGTTCAATTAATAAACGAACCGTCTTGTCATCCCATTTTTGCAGGGTTGCACATGGCGTTGAGTCTTTCACCGTATCTTGAACAATATCTGTAGAATTGATAGTTTACAATTAGAACACAAATTTAAGGAGTGTTCATTAAAATTGAAAAATATTTTGGACCCCCCACCGTATCTTAAACAATATCGGTAGAATTGATAGTTTACAATTAGAACACAAATTTAATGAGTGTTCATTAACATTGAAAAATTTTTTGGACCCCCCCCCCCCAAAAAAAAAAAATGCTCGAAAAAATAGGAGGGATAAAGAAAAATTTAGGTGTGGGTCATGGAAAATCTGTTCACTTTCTAAGAGTGAAAGGCAATAACATCTGAAGTTGAAAAATTAACTGACGAGTACAAAAATCAGATTTACTTTCAGAAGAAATAAACACTAGCGCGCATTGGTTGGTTGAACTGGGTCATAATTTCAAAACCTACCTAGTTGAATAAATGATTGTTTTGACATTACTGTCTGAGAACAATTATGGAGAAAGTCATGGAAAGCCATGGAAGTTTAACAGGTCAAAAGTGTACGAAACCTGTCGGTATTCGGGTAAAAGAGACTTTAGACTGCATAACAGTCGTATGTCCGTCACATACGCGGGCCTTCGAGCCCTCACGGAGCTCTCAAGAAGCTGGAAGCCTCTCGCGACGCACACAAAGCCGAAATTCGCGCCGACAAGAAATCGGAGAAAACGCGATAACAACTGTTTTGCACTCTAAAAAGACTGAAAAAAATACAGACAAGCTGAGATATATGGGTCTAGGTTTACGAAATATTAAACTAAGTATGAGATAGCGAACGTTCATTTGTATTGGCGGGAATTCATCGATATCAAAAAGGAAGTGTATGCATTCAAAAGCGAATTACTCAATATTCCAATCAACTTACCGATGGGAGCATTTGGTGGCGCAATGTTGCCATCCTCGTCTACGCATAAATGCCTCAAAAAGAACGGTAGATCGTCCGAGGTGAAAAAACAAGCGCTGCATTGGTATACTCCACCGTCAGCCATGGCTCAACAATCAATCTGACCGCTGGAGAAACACCAGGATGGGCATGGACCCGAGTGCCTGGCCCAAATGGTATGCCAAATGGTACAGAAAATTTCCGGAATTTCCAAATTTTCGGAAAAAAGGACAACCTCTCGAGGTTGTCCGGAATTTTCGAAACAATTTTTTTCGAAATATCCCGTTCCATTTGATTCTGTACCGAAATTTCCGGAAATTTTAGCTTAATGGATCGCGCCCATTGACAACGGCTCTTAACCTTTTTTAACTTTTAACCAGAGAAGGATTTAAATTATTATGTCTTGCCCTGGTTACTCGTCCATATTTAAATGTAGATATTTTTAGTATTTGTTTAATATTGTAAGGGAAGCTTAAAATCCCTCTCTAAAATTGTTCCCTTGCCAATGTTACTGTCAATGCCTGGTGTCCATGAGCTAGCTTGGCTGACAGACTACCTAACAAAGAGAAAGCAATACACGGTAGTCAACGGTGTGAAGTCTGACACGGTGCCAAAGTCACCTCTTACATCCCTCAAGGTGTTGTTCTCTCTCCAAAAATTTTTACATTGAACAAGAGCAATTTACCCAATGCTGTTATCTCAGGATCAACGTACATGTCCGCAGAGGATACCTGCACAATTGTTTTGTTCAAGGAGTTGTGTGGATGAGGTCACAGCTTTGCTTAGCAAAGCGCTAGAGGAGCTCGCTATACGGTGCAGATACAACTCAGTATAACACGTCGAAACATCTTGAAGGGGACAGTGCGTACGTTTTGTCGCTGTGATAACCATGGCTTTGCTGTTCTTGGGGTGGGAGACTAGCTAGCTAGTTGTCATAACAGCAATACTTAAGTGGTCTTCTGGACGCACTCCCCCCTTCAAGACGTTTAGCCGTGACAGTGGATAACTAACTCAACTGGACACGATATATTCAGGAAATCAAAAAGGGATTCGTGAATAAGCTTAACCTGATAAAACGCAGCCGCTTCTTAACCACGTAACATAGCGTTGGACTTGTGCTTCAAGATTACCTTGCCATCAGTTACATACGCTGAATACCACACGGAGTGAATGTACAAACAAGGAAGGTTTTAAATCTTTTTAGGATCACTACAGTGCATTGCCTCGTGATAAGGCTCATGTAGTGGTACTCGAAGTAGCGAAGTGGGAAGCTGACGTTAGCGGCATTAATCGTTAAAATGTACAATGATGCGAAACTATGACTGACCATTATGACAGCTCTGGGCCTTTTCAATTCATTTTTATAGCTTGGGTAATTTATCATGAAATAAGATCGGTTGGCTGAAAGAGGAGCAATAATAAGAGAAAAGAGATTTTAACAATTATGCAGCAATTCAAGAACGGATAAATATGCCGGAAACAGCAGAAAAGTCCGACTTTATAATGAGATTTATATCGTGACCACATAATCATACGTATTATAATCCTTATGTTACACCTTTAAATTAATAATTATGTATAAATAAATAAATAAATAAATAAATAAATAAATAAATAAATAAATAAACTAATAGTTAAATAAATGAATACATCCTCTACTTTTGGAAGTAGAATAGCGTTGAGCTCTCGCAGGTACATTTTTAACTTACTCTGTAATAGTCCTGTCCAACTGTTCAACTGAATAACTACGTTGTTCAAATAATTGAAAATAAAATCGTAGGCTCTGGGAACGAGGATGGCCGGTCCTACAGCTGTTCTCTATTTGCCTCTCGCTCCTCCTGGGGTGAGGAGATAAAAAAAAACCTTGGAAACGAGGTTGTACAAGAAGCACGGGGCTCTGTGAAAAAAAAAAAAATTTCCTGGTCAGCACCCTCGAGTCGTTTTGGGGCCCGGCCCTGGCTCTTCGGGATGTTCCCGCCACAACCACTTCTATCTTACAGTCTTAGATTTCTTTAACCATTTCTGACCCGACATGCAAATGAAGAACAATTATACGAACGCGAGTCTGAGCAATAATCTTTGAGTGTTTTCAGCACCCTCGAGTCGTTTAGGGGCCCAGACCTGCCTCTTCGGGATATTCCCGTTACAACCACTTCTATCTTCTCCATTCTCAGATTTCTTTAACCATTTCCGACCCGACATGCAGATGGAGAACAATTACGCGAAATCAAGTCTGAGCAAGAATCTGAGCCGAAGTGTTTTCTCTATTATTATTTTTTAAAGACGATGTTTCCTTTTGCCTTTGCGCGTACGTACTGCTTATCTCGAGATGGCCTGTGAAGTTCTATTTTTGTAGGCCGGTGCCTATCTACTAAAAGGCATTTTTGCGTAGCTTATATGGGGAAAGAAGATATTAGCAGTGGTTATTGGAATACAAAACCAACATGGGAAGTATCAACTACGCATTTTCCAGAGATCATCTCAAAGCTTCAATCTGAAAAAAAAAATGCTATTCGTCGCCACATTTCGATCCTTCACAAGTGAGCAGGGCAAATGTCGGTTGAAGGATTCCTTGATAGCTCTTGATGCTGGTAACGTCCTCCACAACTGGGAGCCTTCGAACTGAGAATTGCTTTTTCCTTTCTGAATCTGTTAACGGTTTCTCGCCCATGGTGCTACAAACACTGAGAGAAACAACTGACAACTGGTCAAAATATTACTCTCCGAAGGTCTTCAGCCCAGCTTAACCCGCAAGCTTCTGCAAACATGGACCCTTCACAAGTTAGGACCCAGTATCCATCGATATGCCACGTCTCGGCCACCTTTGGGCTGAACAAAAGGCCATCCCCGGCAGCAGTTTAAAGTCGGGGAGAAGGGTTTTTCGTGGGCGAACGTTTACTGTAAGAACAGGTTCATAGTAAACTTTGGACCATAAGAATACCTTGTATCCGACTAACTGCCCCTGGATCTCCGAGGATGAACAAAGGCTCGTATTGCGTACAGCGAAAATGATGACTGACTTTTTAAGGACATATTTGCCCCTTCGAAAACAAAAAGAATTAATTTTCCAGCTTGACGAAATTTTAAGCTAAAATTTTTGCCGAAGAAAACTGCAGATTTTCTTTACGACTAAATCCAAGTTTGTATCTGAGACGAGATATTAAAGGCCATCCCAATGAATATATGTTGTGGTTCAATTTTACCCTTGGTTTAAATTTTATTTTATTGATATACACCGAAAGAAACCTTGAGATGAATGTATACGTTGCGCATGCGCGACGCTCTTGGCTTTCTGGTGGTAAAAACGAATACTTAGCAGAATGTGTCTATATTCCCAAAACAAAACCACCCGCAACGAAAATAACAAAAGCGCCATACAAAATCCAGGAAAATTTTTTAGCCATAACGGTCAACTAAAAAATTCGCTGGGATAAACTTTCTTTTCGTCGCCGAAAAAAAGTGCTCTGACGTTAAGCAATAAAAGGGTGTAAGAGTATATTCAAGAAGATGCCGAAGAAATCCTAGGTACAAGTGATATTTTAAATGGAAATGGTTTAAAGTAGGTAAATCGGTTGTCCTGGCAACCTTTGTCCCAGAGGGGTTTTTACTTTCACTCTTTTTTCCCTTTTGTATTTTTCCTCTCAAACAAAGTTGGGCCGTAAGGGGAGTAAGGATGAATTTAAATTGGGCTGATAAAATTTTCACTTTCCGTCATATAAAGTTTAAGCATTGAATACTTTGCTGAACAACTGTCTTTTCAATGGTTACCCCCCGCCGAGTCCGCGCCATCAATATAAAACCACAAGTGAGTGATGAACTAGACCGTAATTGCAGCCAAACTGCACGCCTAGTGCTATTTTTGTTTGGCAGTTTTCTCACTCTATCTGCTGATAAAGTCTCTACCAAACTTTCCGCCGTTCTAGGAAAGTAAAAATTTTTAGCAAACGTTAGTCTTTGGGTAGGCTAACTCCCCCCCGCCCCCTTCCCTCCCACTCTTCCCTCCTGCCGCCCAAATTTCGGGTGAACTGACTAGATGGTATTTTAACTGATTCAATCTCTTAGTTTGGGTGTATTTTCAAAGAACCCAATCTAGAAGTCAAACCAAAGTTTCCTAGTATCGAGCTGTAAAAGAGTTCAGTAACCGTAGATTTATCGATAAGAAACCAGAAACGTAATTTCTTACCCACCCTAACAAGCGACTTCAGACCTTTTAGTTGACTTTCGTGAGAAAGGAATCTGGATGGACAATTTATTTGAGTGCATTGTGGCTCATTTCCCAAGACAATGATGTTTAGAAGATTGACTCACAAAAACTAAATTTTCTTGCGTTGGGCAAATACCTTGCTTATTCTCTTTCCTGTCAACACTTTTACCACTCAAGTCAGTCCCATCACCAACTTTATTTCTTCTATAAAGAAACTAATCAACGCTGCATCCATGTTCCTTGTTGAAGTGCAGAATAATATAACCAGTACAGATTTTTCTTTTGCGTTTGTTGTTTTTGAAAGACAGAGCTTTAATTTGCTTGTCAAGGATTACAAGGCTTTGTTCTTTACTTTACTTATGGCTTATGACCTTTATGACAAAGCTCAGTGTTTCAGTTCCTTGCGATTGTTACTGCACCAGAATGTAACCCATGGCTTTGATGTGCTTTTTTCCGTTATCTCCTCCAGATTTATATTCAGCCTCGTTTCCACACGTGATGGAGTTAAAAGGGTTTCCTCCAGTACCAAAACCAATTTTGGAATCAGGAGTAATGCAATCATTTTGTTCATTAGCAATGATACCGATTCTGGCTCTGGGGGAATCACTATATTTACCCACAGTGTTGAACCCTTCTTTGTTACAGTTTCGTTGCAAGGATGCAGAAGAACCGAGAAGCGACTTCCACGTGTTACGACCCAGTGAGGTGGCGCGGTAATTACCATCAGCAATCAGTGAGTACAGGGAGTTGGCGTGCTTGGTGATGACAATGAATATTGTCTGATGTGCGAACTTCATACCGAGACAGATCTTAGAGAACGGTGTGTTCCAGTAGGTTGGTAGCTTGGTCTCATAATTGTCAAACAAAGTCTTTCCACCTGGAAGGTTGAAGTCGACCTTGTTGCTCCAGAATTTGGAATTGAATTGAAACGTTGGCTAAGTGGAAAAAAAAAAAAAAAAAGGAAAATTACAGTACGTTACACTATTCACATTTCCACCAATTTGTCGAAAATTTGCCGTTTAAGAAATTTGTTTTGACAGCATTCTGAGTTTCTATTCTCTATTTCATTGCCATTAACATTTCTAGTTGCGGTTTTGGTAGGAGAAAGAAGATTTTGAACGATTTCCGGAAAGCGGATGTGTGGAAAGTTACAATAAGTTACACTATTCACATATTCACCTTTAGAAAACGCTTTGTCGAATGTTTACTGTGATAAATGTGCTTTAAAAGCATTTGGATCTTCTTGAATCACTTTCATGACCTTCATTAACATTTTCCGAGGATTTTGAAAAAGCAGATTTTGAACAGTTTCCCGGTGGAGAGTGAACGCTCAAATATGTAAAACTGAGTATCCAAATATTTCGTACAACTCGTGAAGGTACAAAGGACATTTTCGCAATTCTTTGAAATATACGGATGAAGATTATATTACGTGCATATTCCTACATACACGTCAGCAAACAGTTGGTTGTCATGTGATACCTTATTGCCATCAATTGTCATGACCAGCGTCCATCCGCCTCCTCCACATGCTCCAAGCCCATGGCGTGACATGTGACAGTACACAGGAACCTCCCCAAAGGGCATTTGGAGAAAATAAGCTTTGTTTCCTTGGGACCTGATAACAAAAAAATTGTATTCCTTTCTGCACTAAGCTTGACCTCTAAGAAAAATATGACAAAATTCCGATTTTTACTGAAATATCTGTCGGCATTCAATTGCGGCGATAATGAATCTAGCTTTTCCTCCCTTCCTTTTTGACGTAGATATGGAGGGAATCTGCTACCAAAGATGCCAAAGGTGCGAAACGCTCGCTTAATAACCATAAAAAAAAAAACTTTGCAAATGTTTGACTAAGGGAAGCTGTGTTAAAATTTCACAATATCAGTATGAGCCGTGCATGAAACAACATTATCTCCCTCATTTAACATATCTTGAGTTGTGCCATCATTATATAACTGCTAAAATATACAAAAAATCACAATAGAAGATGCTAAGCGCTTTTGCATTTCCTGACTTATTGCTCTTGAGACAACAGCTGCCTGCAATTTTTTGACTTACTTGTAGTTATTGTAAATTTCCTTGCACGAGACAAAGGACTTTCCTGCCAAAAAGAAAACGATAGAAAAACGTTAAGAAACAAGCACAGAGAGAAAAGCAAAAAATATAGTTAAAGCTAGAGATTTTCCTATTAGTTTTACACGGAAGAACAACCCTTCTCTTCTGTATGCGCGGTCGCGCCACAAGCATAGCCGAGTCAGTTCATCGCCGACTGTGCCTCTTGGAGACTCGAAACGAGAAGCGCGCGCCAATTAATCTTTCTTAAAATGATCTGCGCAAAAGTTACCAGGCTTGACGGTGGCTTTCCCTTGAGAAATGGCATTTACGGCAGCTATGAGCTTATCAAACTTGTTTCCCAGAGATTTTATGGCTTTCTCGACAGCGTTTGAGGAAGTCTGCCGCGCGACCTCGGTGGTTACAATCACGAGTACAAAGAACCAAACGTTACGGAGCACTCGCATTTTGTCGATAAAACTGTTGATAAACGTACTTCCTTTAAAGATTCTCACGCAGTGTCTCAAATGAGTTGTTATGATCTATAGTCCACCTCATGTCTGTTGCGGATGTTCCGGAACGCGAAAATTTTCCTGGCAGCAGTCAGCTACAGCCAATCAAAGTTAACCACATTTATAGTAATTTTTAATTCAATCAGGCTAATGTTTTCTCTTTTGAGGATAAATCGGTTTTGAAATGAATCACTCGTGATTCGCACTTTTTCTTTAACAGTAACAATTAAAGTGAGAAGTGATCATCGCAGTGAATTATCCGCAGTTCATATATGGATCATTTCATATACTTTACATCATAGTAACAATTAAATAGCATCGCGAAGATTATTTCAGAGAAAAGAAATTTGTCTACGGCAACCACTAGTTCAGCGTAATCAATTTATATTAATCAATATACTGACAAGTCCGAAATCTGACGGTAATTAATAGGCCTTATCACGGTTTTCGACGCCATTTTGACGAGCTCGAAATAACAGTGTTTGTATGGAAATCCGATGTCAAATAATTTTCATAAAACATCGCTTCTGAAAAATTCATGAATTGGAAACTTTTGGCACTAGGAAAAGGATTTTAAGAAAAAAATTGGAGGGATGTAGCTGTGCCAGAAAGCGTCAAATCGTGTTTTGAATTTTCCATACATTTGTCTGTAAAGCGAACCAGCCGTGAACTGCTCTAAAAATAGCTCGCGGGAAAAAAATTACAGGGAAATGTATGGAAAGTTCATAACACGACTGCACGCTTTCTGGCACAGCTACATCCCTCAATTTTTTTTCTTAAAATCCTTTTCCTAGTGCCAAAAGTTTCCAATTCATGAATTTTTCAGAAGCGATGTTTTATGAAAATTATTTGACATCGGATTCCATACAAACACTGTCATTTCGAGCCTGTTTGCCTACTCATCAAAATGGCGTCGAAAACCGTGATAAGGCCTATTCAGATAATTTCGTTTTCTCCATCAAGACACAACAATAGAAACATTCAATTCTTAAGTTGAACTCAATAAAATATTTCAATAATGGAGCGACATGTATTTTACTACATAGGAATTCCGTCCGCGGAATTCTTTAATTCCGCAAAAACGTTTTGTTTGATGGGAGATTAGCTGTCTTTACTGACGATTTTTTGCTTCATGTCAAAATTTGAGACGAAACTCCATGCATGGGTAACCGTATTGTTTTGACGATTGTTGATGCTTAAGCTATGAGTTCTAAAAGCTGGCAATTGTATTATTATTATCTTTGTAATAATTTATTTCGCTTTAGGCGATGAATTGTCCGTGATTAAATAAAGACTAAATAAAATAAGATAAATATGGAAAAGCGGGTTTATTTTGCAATCTAAGCGTGAATTTCGATGTCGTCGGTAACTGTAACAAAATAAACCTTTCCTTGAAAGTAAATTATAAGTTTCTGAGACTCGAATTTTAGTACAATGTTCAGCTTTTTCTACACAGGAAAGACAATGCTCTCTATAATTCTTAAACTCTAAAATGGCGCCGACCTCAAGGAACATATCAGTCCCGCTTATCCGATTTTCGCGCGGATGTGGTGCAGAAGGCTGTTTTTGAAAGATAAAAAGAGAGCACGATCAGGGCGATAGCAACAGCAAGTTGTCTGTTATGGAATACACTTCTTCGGAGGTGAATTTATCAACAAAGTTTCTGCAACAAATGATGTTTTTAATTAAACAATACGTGTGACTTATTTTAGTAATATTATTTGCTGAAGGCGTAGTTACAAAAACCCGGAACGACCCACAACGATCCACAACGATCCACAACGACCCACAACGACCCACAACGATCCACAACGATCCCACAACGATCCACAACGATCCCACAACGATCCACAACGATCTTCAAACGACCGAAGACGATCTCAAAACGACCCACAACGATCCCACATCAAAAAAACAAAAGAAACCACCCAAGCAAAAAATATCAAAAACTTAACTTTTGAATTTTTTTCAAAAATTGAAACGCATACTGAATAGCAAACAATGACTCACAACTTCCAAGAATACCTTTGATATTCCGGTAACACATTCATAAGGTTGTCAAAAACAGGACAAAATAATTGAGCAAATGCAGCTTTTCACGAGAAAGAATCTCCATTCGAAGACACCGATTTGTAAGTACGATCGATGTCTCTTCGGGCGGCCATTGAATAAAGATTTGTATAAATGACACGAAAAGTTTCATCAGCTTTGCTTCCCGTAAACATCCATCTACATTCGTGCCGCGACGCGCTATAATTTCTTACCGATTTCTGCGCTAACGAAGCGAACTGAGATTGCAGTGTTATGACAATGACCATCAAGACGACAGAGATCTCATGTACATATCTACCACGAGTTCCATTGTACGCAATTGTTTTAAATTCATGCAAGGAATTCGATAACGAAAAAAATTGTAGCCCCCCATATCTTTTCTAATGGTCGGTGCCTAATGTAACCAAAGAACAAATGGAGAGATAACTATACTTGACAAATAACACTTCGTTGAGGCCTTGCTTCAGAAATAAGGTCTATTAATGATTTACTTCAGTTGTAGTGGACTGTAGTTACTACAAAGGGCGCGTTGCGGCACGAATGTAGACGAAAATTACCCTAAGTAGCCTCAAGATGGATGTTTACGGAGAGCAAAGCTGATGAAACTTTTCATGTGACTCATACAAATCTTTATTCGATGACCAAAATCCAAAAGTTAAGTTTTTGATATTTTTTGCTTGGGTGGTTTCTTTTGTTCTTTTGTTGTGGGATCGTTGTGGGTCGTTTTGAGATCGTTGTGGGTCGTTCTGAGATCGTTGTGGATCGTTGTGGATCGTTGTGGGATCGTTGTGGATCGTTGTGGATCGTTGTGGGTCGTTGTGGATCGTTGTGGGTCGTTGTGGGCCGTTCCGGGTTTTAGTAACTACGTTGCTGAAGAAAGTAAAAGTTACAAGCTTAATTTCGCTGTCAATTTCATCTCCGAAGATCTGAATTCCATAACAATAAAGGTCGCTTAACTGAAAAGTGGAAAGAAGAATTTTTGATCCAACATTAGCAAAACAATTATTTTGAGAAATCCGCGGTGTAGCCAAAAATCTAGTCCCCAACACTGGCAGTGTTTGACCCACCGATAAAGTTTGATTATGTCTACTTAGTAATACAAACGTGTCTAAATTTCATTAAATTTTGACACGGAAGAAAAACACCTAACTTAACTACACGTAATGAAAGTTTTCAGAATTTCAAACTTGAAGTCGTTTACTCTTCCGCTTTCTACAGGTTTATAGATTTTCGCTTAAATTAAGTCATAATATTTAAATTCTCCGGTTATTTGAACTGACAGAAAAGTTTAGTTCGTCCAAAAGCACACATCGCAAGCAGGTTGACTCCCAACTCGCCTTTCTCGCCGATTCAACCTCGCTTGGCAAGCTAGCCAGAAGAGTAGAAACCACCCTTTGCAGCAAGCTTCTAAATGGATTTTTCTGCATATTAAAAGCGCGTGAAATGTTAGAGGGAGCACAGGCTGACACTTGTTGCGTCTTCAGTATCTTTCACACACAAAAGTTACGCATTATTACTCTGCAATTAAAAATTAAACACTTACCTTCGATTATATAAGCGCCCTCCCTACACGCGCGCCATACGGTGATCAGACAAACAGTATAACTTGGAACTATATCACTACTCCTACCAGAAAATGAGACAAAATACCGACCAATTAAGCCTTAACTGCTTTTTTGCGCCTCGCCAATCTTAAACACAGAGTCCCCAGGTTCTTTGGTCAGCGTTTGGTTGCCAGGAGACACTCCAGGGTACTGGAATTTTATTACCGCAGGGTTTCTGCGGTAAAACAATGGAAGCCGTTACGTAGCTGAAACAGAGCAGCCAATCAAAACATTTAAATTTTTTCGAATTCTCTAGAGTCTCTCCTAGCGGCTACCTGCTGACCAAAAAGCCTGAGGACTCTGGGTACGAGATTGGCTCCTCGCTGATGAAGAGCGAGGTAGTTCTGTCTGCACACAAATATTTGGGTTTTATCAACAAAGTTGATAAGGTAAATTGGCTACCCAAAAGAAACTCTAGAGCTGCGTTTCGAGCTTTAGCCCTTAATCAAGGCGATTTGCTTTGACGAACGGCTAACGCTCGAAACGTAAGCGTTCGAATCTCTTTTCGGTGGGTAAATTACTTCATCAACCCCTCATGATAAACCAAACATTCGTTCCCACTCCACAACCTTAACACAACCTCAACCTTATCGCAATTCTCTTTTCTTGTTCAGAACGAGAATCAAGTTTCATAAGAATGTCATTTTCAGGATAATTTTTGCTTTTCTGATCATAATTGTTCATTTTCTGTGGTTTTTATCTGTTATTATCTCATCTGGAATATATTCATCCCCGGGTAAAACCTTAAAACGATTGGATCCCTATGTTTGAAAAAATTCCTCTATTGAGAAAATTACACATGGAGTGGAAGGGCTGCAGAAGTTCTCCGCGCGGGCTTTGAATGTGTCTCAACTCTACTCTAAGTTAAATAATCCAAGAAAACAGGAAATCCATCTTTTCCAGTTTCAATTCTGACTTTCTATCTCGTTAATGTATTTCATGTTCAGCCAGTTTATCCTGCAAGTTCCCAGCCATCAACTCTTTTTCTCACTTTTTCTCCGTGAGGAAATGATGAATTTCCCGGATTTGGCGGAAATCACAGTGAGTTATTCATTTTAATCGTGTCAGTAATAAACTTATATGCGATTGATCTGAGCTTCTTCTACTGTTCCCTGATTTCTGAGGACAATTTGCTGATGGATGGTACGGGTATCACTCTTGTATGTTTTATCGAGGGAACTGAGAATCTTTACACTGAAAGAAGTGGAGAGGCTCTGACCCCTCATAGTCAGAAAACTGACAAGAAAGGAAATTTGTCCATACACAAAAGTAAAAGCGAATAAAAATGAGAAAATCTAAATGTGACAGGGGCATCATTGGTTATCCATAAACTATGTTTTTTTTCCTCGTATTCTGCAAACAAACGCTACTGAGTAGAACTTTCCTATGGTACTCTTTACTATGCCGTAGAAGGAGCTGAGGTTCCAACTTTTGGGTCTGTACATAAAATCCAAACGTGAATGTGGCCATTCAAATAAAAGCTGTTTTATTAAACAGTACATCCTTGTGGTTTGGATTATCATACCATGGGATACTGGTTCAGGTCTCCCATACTTCCGAACATTTCAGTTTGAAAATGATTGGAAGATTCCCCTATCATGAGCTCCCGCACCAGCGGCAGAGCTATCGTTCAAGTATGTAAAGAAGAACAGCAACAACAAGGACATAATAAACAACATTTTGGATCTTGTAAGCATGGAAATATTTGTTTCATCTCAGTTTTAGTTTAATGCATCCCTTACTTGCGATATTTTTAAACAGGTGAGTACAATGATTGACACTTGTTGCTTTTTAAAGACCGTTGGCGTTGTCAACATTACTGTTGCTGCCAGTTTCACCTGGATATAGCCCATGGCTTTAATGTGCTGAAGACTCTCTCCCTCCCGCCCCCCCCCCCCCCCCCCAATTAATTGCATTGCGGATCATTGCACAAGACAGTGGAGTTAAAGGGACGGTCTCACAAAAAATGAATTTTCTTGCGTTGGACAAATACTTTGCTTCAAAAACTATCCCCCATTTTATATTCTGTCAACACCCTTACCACTCACGTTAATCCCATCACCAATTTTTATTTCTTCCGATAAAGACACTAATTATATAAAACTACATAAAAGTTTCTTGGTAAAGTACACAAAACCAAAAAAGCTTTAATTTGCTTTTCATTTGATTACACGCGTCATCGTCTGCTACGGTCAAGTAGTTCAAATCTGCTGTCTATCGCAAAGACTACAATGGCTTCTTACGGCGAGAGATTTTTCTCGGTCATCGTACCAAGGCTTTGGAACGATTTACCAAGTATCATTAAGCAATGTTTCACTGTGGACTGTTTTAAATCAAGATTAAAAAATCTTTTCTTTTTAAGAGGGCGTTTTCAGGTTAGGGCTTTATATAAAAGGACTTGTACTGTAAAAAGCATTGAGACTTCGCTATGATGTAAGAACCCATTGATTATTATTATTATTATTATTATTATTATTATTATTATTATTAGTATTATTATTATTATTATCATCATCATCATCAAAGGATTGATTACAATTCTTTGTCCTATACTTTACTTATGGCTTATAGCCTTTGTGACAAAGCACAGTTTCTTAGTTCCTTGTGATTGTTACTGCACCAGAATGTTTGATGTGCCTGAGTCCGTTATCTACACCGTGCATAGCCTCGTTTCCACACGTGTTGGAGTCGTCGTGAAACCCTCCTGTACCAAACCCGATTCTGGAGTCAGAAGATGCACAGTTGTTTTCGTTATTACCAAGGAAACCGATTCTTGCTATGCTATAGCCACTTTCGTCGGACATACAGTTAAACCCTTCCTTGTTACAGTTGGGCTGCAGGGAGGCTGACGATCCGATCAGTGACTTCCACGTGTCACGACCCAGTGAGGTGGCGCTGTAATTACCATCAGCGATCAGTGAGTACAGGGAGTTGGCGCGCTTGGAAAGGACGATGAATCTTGTCTGATCTCCGATCTTCATACCGAGACAGATCTTGGAGAAGGATGTGTTCCAGTAGGTTGGTAGCTTGGTTTCATGTTTGTCAAACAAAGTCTTTCCTCCTGTAAGGTTGAAGTCGTCCCGGTTGCTCCAGAATTTGGAATTGAAGTGAAACGTTTGCTTGGTAGAAGTAAAGGAAAACATGTAGGAAAATTAAAATAAGTTACAACATTCACATATCCACCTTTAAAAAACAATAGCCGAAAGCTTAAAGTGATAAATCTGCCTTGAAAGAATTCGGAGTTTCTCGAACTACTTTTATGACCTTCATTAGCATTTTCTAAGGATTTTGAGAGAGAGCTGATTTTTAACGATTTCCGGAGATGGAAGGTCAAAACATTAAACTGAGCGATTCAAATATCTCGTACAACTCGTGAAGGTACAAAACACATATTCGCGACCTCCTATTGTATATAAAGATTGATGTCCATATTCCTACATAAAGACAAACGGTTGGCTTGTCACGTGATACTTTACTGCCATCAGTTTTTATGACCAGCGTCCATCCGCCTCCTCCACATGCTCCAAGCCCATGTTCTGACATATGACAGTACACAGGAACCTTCCCAGATGGCATTTGGAGTAAATAAGCTTTGTTTCCTTGGGGCCTGATAAAAAAAAAGAATTGTATTTCTTTCTGCACTTCGGTTAAGCTCTAAGAAAAATATGACAGAACTCCGATTTCTATTCAAATATTTTATTAATTTTTACTTAAATATCTGTCAGCGTTCTATTGCGGCGATAATGAATGTAGTTTTTTCCTTCCTTACTTTTGACGTGGATTTGGATGGAATCTACTACTAAAGGTGCCAAAGGTTCGAAATGCTTGCTGAATAACAAAAGGAAAAACTTTATCAAGTGTTTGACTAAAAGTATGATCCGTGCATGAAACAACATTGTATGCCTAATTCTTGAGATGTGCCATTATTGTATAACTGCTAAAATCCGCATAGAATGCAATAAAAGATGCTAAACGCTTCCGCATTTCCTGACTTGTTGCTCCTGAGACAACGGCTCTCTCCAAAATGTTTGACTTACTTGTGGTTATTGTAAATTTCCTTGCACGAGACAAAGGACATTCCTGCCAAAAAGAAAGCGGTAGAAAAACGTTAAGAAACGAGCACAGAAAGAAAGGCAAAAAATACATTTGGAGCTAGAGATTTTCCTACTTGTTCTACACGGAAGAACAACCCTTCCCTTCTATATGCGTGGTCGTGCCGCCAGCCTAGCCGACTCAGTTTATCGCCGACCGTGCCGCATGGAGACTCGAAGCGAGAGGGGGGCGCCAATCTTTCTCATAATGATCTACGCAAAATTTACCAAGCTTGACGGCGGGTTTCCCTTGAGAAATGGCATTTACGATAGCGCATACAGCTGTGTCACCATCGAGTTATGGATGCACTTGGGAGGTTTGCTACGCTCTCAAGGACCAATAGTTGCTCTGGGCTACGCCTCGAGCGACTCTTACGCTTCTTTCGTGTTTAGCAACCTCCTGCGTGCATGCATAACTTGATGGTCGCACGTTTACCATTTATTAATTTTTAGTTGTTTTATGGTTATCAGCCTTCTTGTTACATCTTCATTATGCTTTTGTCATACTATTAAAATGTATATAAACTGATTTAAAAATTTCCAGAATTTAGAAATATTTTCAAACATTTGAGAGTTTTTTTGGGGGAAATTCCAGAAATAATTTTTTACCCATTTTTGGGGAATTTTGTATCTAAGGCTAGTTAAGACTCAGACAGGATTCCTTGCTTAATAGCAGATTCTTTTGGATTTAGTGAACTGTAAGGTGATATATTTTGATTTTTGAATGTAAACAGACCAACACAGAAAGAAATCCAGAATTGTATGTTAAGATTCCTACCTTTCTCACAATAAGTTCCTTTGAATCCACCTGCACACACACAGCGATATCCTTTGTCAGTGAAACCTGTTTGACAAGTTGCATTGTTCTTGCAAGAATTCTTCAAACAAGCGTCCTAAAACAGGAGGAAAATACATGCCATATGTTAGCATTAATGCTGGAGATTAATTTGTTGATTTAGACATCACATAATTGTTAAATTTATTTATTGAAACGCCATTAAGGTCGGTGTACACTAGCAGACATGAATCGGGCACATTCCTCCGGCTTCGTGTGCAATGCAATATTTTTGTAGCGGCATGCGACATTGAAAATTTTGGTTCACTAATTGTCCCCGCTTTATAGCGCACAAATTCAAATAAGCGTAATTTCATGCAACGTGTTGTAGGAAATTTTTTTTTTATATAAAAGCGAAGAAGCCACACGAGAAAAACTGTTCCTGAACCCTATTGTGCCCCGACCTTATAATAATATAATAGTTTCACCAAATTCAGCACTTATACGAACACTTGAGTAACTCCAAAACTGACCTTTGCTCCACGAAAGACAAAATCTTTTTCGTTTACCAGCTTGTCGTGTTTGTCACCTTCATGAGTAGCATTGTTCAGTTCACAGTGGTGTCTTCCATTGTCGCTTGATTTTGTTTTAAAGTTATAACTGACACAGTTGGGTTCCATGTAGCAGAGGGTACGGCACGAACCTTCCACTGTGACATCAGCGGTTTGTATCACGTGATTTTTTAAACGTTTACCATCATAATTATAGTCTGGCATGAACTCCAGTTGGCGACAACCATCTGAGAGGTGGAGAGTCGACATTAAAACAAAAATATGATTGAAACTGAAAAGTAACTATTAAAGCTCATATTGCAAGAAGAGACTTTAGCATAGAAAGAAAAGTAATCTCATGGCAAACGATATAAGTGCATTCGTTTTATTTTTGCCTTTTGGGACCGAATGGTCGACCTGCTAAACCCAAATTCTGCTTTGGTCCGTTTGAATGAAGGGGAAGCTTTAATCGACATCACTAAAGTTCTCCGTGATGAATTGTCTACAAGAACAGCCAAAGCTAATTACGTGTATAATTACCGTCAATTAGTCAGTAAGCCACCTGCTAGATTTTATGACATTCTGCTCACGTTTTCGATGGTCGTCTTTCCTTTATTTTTACTACCTTTACTACGAACTTAATTTCGCATTCTAAATTTAAAAGTCACGGGTTCTCATCAGAAAATTATAAAAGAACAACTGGTATTGAAGGCTAAGAAAACTAACTATGTTTCTTAGCCAAGGTTTACGGACAATTGTTTGGCTTTTTGTTAAGATTTCTTTTTTAAATACTTACATTATCACTTGCTAACATTTAGAGCTTCCGCCCGCGGTAATTTGCAATTTGAGCCATGTAGGTTTTCATGTGGTACTAAGCTTTTTCTTCAACTATCCAGTTTGCTTTGTTCTCAAGTATAAGAGTAGAATTAAGTTGGGTTGGCATTCAACCCTAGCGGCGTCTACGTTTTGCTGTGTAGAAAATTGGTTACGCGCGAAGGAGTTAACACGCAGAACAAACAGTGAATATAAAGCGGAACCTCGCACACAAAAGTCTCGCGCGACCAATTGCCCTTAGCAAACAACCTATTTTTGGATCGTTATACCGATTATTCGTTGCAGTTTTGTGAGAAAACATTTACGAGAGTTAACGCATAAGTCGTTTCTTCATTAGCCCACATGAAGGGACAGGTCGCTGTGACTTCACGGTCCCTGGAAAAATTCACTTGTAAGTATTGGCACGAGGGGACTGTCCGCAGGGGCTATGTCCAACGAATATTTTACAACAAGGGACAAACAAGGGAACAAGGGAACAAGTTCCAAGCACTTGCCGTTTTAATTCTCTCCTAAGCAGTTGAGAATTCGTGCGACAAGTCGTAGAGACGAAGCATCCGTTTTTTGCGACAAGGTTATTTTTTTTTGGCGAAAAATGGGTAGTTCGGTCACAAGATAAGATAAGTCGCCGGAACTACTTCCAGCAACAAGTCTCGTGTACTTTTCTCCGAGTGTGTACCAAAACTTAGAATTATAGCTGAATTCGTGGTTTGGAATTTTTCGCCAAACACATACTCGCACTACTAATGGTCGTCTCAACGGCTCACACTTTCGAACACTGAAAAATTTGCTTCCGTTGACAGTTCGGCCTAGTGGAAGTCCACTTTGCTAGTTGTAAAAAGTTTTAACTAACTCACAAGGATTGCAAGGTATTATTTATGAAGTTTCATTCGATTTCAAAACCCAGTCGTTTAATCATCCATGCCATGATCATAATAAACCACAGAGCAAGATATAAAAAGGTTCCTTTGCCTTACAGGTGTTGAACAATGACTAACAGACTGTACCAACCTTGTGAACTGCAGAATTGCCCGTGGATCCGCCGGAACAATACGATTGTACTCCAAAACATTAACATCATTTTCAAAACCATGATGGTACAAATACTGTTATACCCTCCGGCACAAAACCCCACTCCAGTGCTAAGTTGCCCAACACCAGCTAACAGAACTGTTTGTACAGGTGTAATAACTAGCAATCTCGTGTACTGGAGAATTGTGCGTGAATCTGAGGGAACAATTTGAGTGTACTTCACACCCTTTTAGCGACAATCTGGCATGGAACGTTTGTGATTTCGTTCTTCGAATTAACAATAATTAATAATTAAATGCAAGTTCCTGCCTATATTATTTTTCACGACTAGTCTTCTTTACGGCCGCGGCTAAAATGAAGGAAAACAACACAGCTTCTAAGAAAAATAATAATTAAGAACAATTCCTTGTGAAAATCAAACAAAGTGGGAAATGAACATTTATGACCCCCTCACAAATCTGGTATGCAAAGTAATCTTCAGGGGTGATGTTACAAAACGACCTTTGTTAACGTCCTCATTTCATTGTTGCCATGGTAACATCAGTTGTTTGTCGGCACCACAAAAACCTATTAATTTTGAATTCAAAAGCGGCTGTGAAAAGTGCCAAATGTAAGACACCATTTCTTGAGTCTTTTAATATACTACAACTTAAGACATACACCAAAGGGAAAAAACGCAGTCTCCACCCCAGTCTTAATCGGTCACAAACGCTATTGTCGCCTTTAAAAATCAAATGCTTAAATCGATTTACGATTTACAGTCCTCCATTTGTTGTGTCAAGTGATTTCATAGCATGTCTAAGCTCGCAGAATGATCGGCCGCCAAAGACGTTCGTTTTCTGAATCGCAAACCAGAACAAAGATAGCAATCGACCTGAAATTGAGAAATTATTACACTGCCGGACACGGAGTATTTTAAAAATCATGTCGAGTTACCGAACATCCAGACACAGTGTTGGTATTAAAGGTTTTAACACGTTATATAAATTTTTTTTTAAGAAATGGAGGGAAATCAGTTCCAGTGCCCCATCATCCAGAGAAGGTCAGTGGTGAAATCAGACACTCTTGACATCGTTCCGTAAAAATGAAGTCCGGAAGAATAAAAAGAATAGATGAACAAAACGTTCAACTGATGTACAACGTCTAGAGCAGCTGTTTAGAGGTTGGACATAATATGTTTACACTGTCAGTAAATATGAAACGTTCTCCTTTGCTTAGAATTTCCCTTTAAAAGAGGTACTGTACAAATTTCTATAGATCTACCAGTGTGGTGGTAAAATGTAAGAGACACAATTATTTTTTTCCAAGCGTGTCTATAGAAATTTCCATAGATCTAGCATGGGTAAAATGTAAGAGACACAATTATTTTTATCCAAGCGTATCTATAGAAATTTCTATAGACCTACCAGTGTGGTGGTAAAATGTAAGAAAAAAGATATGTTGCCTGTTTTACCCATCAATTAAAATGGCCGAAACACGGTCTACTTCATTGACCGCTTAATTCTTCTTTTTTTTTTTTTTTTACAAATGATTAAACAAAAAGCCACATATATTTTTGTAAAGTTGAATAACTGTTTTAACTTTGGTCTAAGTCTTAAGTTTTAGTGTGTTAATAAAAACAAACCACTGATGTTACCATGGTAACAATGAAGTAAGGACGTTAATAAAGATCGTTTTGGAACATCCCCCCTGAAGATCTCTTCACATCCCAGATTTGTGAGGAGGTAAAAAATTTTCATTTCCCACATCGTTTGATTTAATTTTACAGAGAAGCGTTCTTTAAAGTAATATATCAAACACGAGGAAGAGTGTTTCATTAGATATCCAAAAACTGAGAAGTAGGCTCAAAAAACGAGGCGCAGCCGATTTTTTTTTAAACGACTCCGAGGTGTTTGGATATCTGATGAAACACACTTTCGAGTGTTTGATATGGCTTCTCAAATGATCAATAATTCTTGGAGAAATTCAAGGCTAAAGTTGGCAAAATTTTATGGTAATTAGGATCACATATCCAAACCACGGTCACGGTAGTGATTTTCTTTGTTTTCTCTTGATGAATTATTAATGAGTTTGAGAATGCAAGATCAAAGATAAGAAGTTAATGGAGGGCTAGCATGAGTGGATCAATTTGGTTTATTTATAGGTAAAGAGATCCCCCAGGAAAGGTTCAGTTACAGTTTAATGTGATCTTTCCATTCATACAAAAGAAAAGAAGGAAGATTCTGCAGGTTGTATTTTTCCGAAAAATTCAACAACAATGTAGATCAGGAGCCCATTACCCTGTGTAGATATAAGATTTTAAGCGTTCTCTGGTTAAAAGTTTAAAAAAGGGTCAAAAGGAGCTTTCGATTGCCAGTCTGCAATCTTTGACAAGTGATGAATAAAAAGCGCGAACATGAAATATATACACCTAAAAGTGTGAAAAAGAAAAGTTATAAGAATTCCTAGTGGAAATAAAATGCTAAACTGAACGTCATTTAGCATTTAGCGTTTTATTCATCACTTATCAAAGATTGCAGACTGGCGTATTATAATCTTTACCTTAACCTAACATTCACTAACTCTGTCCTAGTCCTATCCAACTGTTTAACTGAATTACTTCGTTGTTCAGATAATTGAAAATAAAATCGTAGGCTCTGGGAACAAGGATGGTCCTACAGCTGTTCTCCATTTGTCTCTCTCTCCCCCTGGGGTGGGGAAATGAAAAACCTTGGAAGCGAGGTTGGATATGAAAGACAGGGCTTTGTGAAAAAAAAACTGTACTGGTCAGCACTCTCGAGCCTTTTAGGGGTCCAGCCCTGCCTCTTCGAGATGTTCCTGCCGCAACAACTTCTATTTTCCCCAATCTTAGATTTCTTTAACCATTTCTGACCCGACATGCAGATGGAGAACACTTATGCAAACGCGATTCTGAGCAAGAATCTGAGAGTGTTTTCTTTATTATTATTTTTTAAAGGCGATGTTTCCTTTTGCTTTTGCACATACGTACTGCGCATCTCGAGATGGCCTGTGAAGCTCTATTTCTTAAGGACGGTGCCTACCTACTAAAAGGCATTTTTGCGCAGCTTATAACTATATGGGAAATATAGATTATTACATGTTAACAGCCTGATATCGTTTTTATTCACGAGTTTTTAATCCCATGTCGCGAACGAGCGAGTCTTCGAGCGAGTGAGCGATATGGTATTAAAACGAGTGAATAAAAACAATATCAGGCTGTTAACATGCAATAATTTGTTTATTACATATTACATGCTTAAAAAAATCAAGCCACCAAGTTGAAGTACAAGAAAGTTGCATTTAATAATGGTGTATAAATGTAAATACATACAAGAAAGAGGGGAAAGTTAAGCGTATCGTTCTTTTAATTCTTCCCGCCAAATTTGAAGCCAGGCGTCAGCTAAAATATAACGTGCAACCCGATTGGCTCAACCAAATTATTACAGTTTATTTGAGTGGACAATTCAAACAGTGAAGTGATATGATATCATTTCACTGCAGTGAAGTGATATCATATCACTTCACGGGTATCATTTCTAGTCATGGCTTTTTCACACTGATATCCACACATAATATGTAATAAAAGAAGGTATTAGCAGTGGCTATTGGAATACAAAACCAACATGGGAAGTATCAACCACGCATTTTCCAGAGATCATCTCAAAGCTTTAATTTGAAAAGAAATACTATTCGTCGCCACATTTCGATCCTTCACAAGTGAGCAGGGCAAATGGCGGTTGAAGGATTTCTTGATAGCTCTTGATGCTGGTAACGTCCTCCACAACTGGGAGCCTTCGAATTGAGGTTTGCTTTTTCCTTTCTGAATCTGTTAACGGTTTCTCGCCCACGGTGCTACAAACACTGAGCAAAACAACTGACAACTGGTCTAAATTTTACTTTCCGAAGGTCTTCAACCCAGCTCAACCCGCAAGCTCCTCCAAACGTGGAACCTTCACAAGCTAGGACCCAGTCTCCAGCGATGTGCCGCGTCTCGATCGGGCCACCGCTGAACCAAGGGTTCAAAGTCGGTTAGAAGGGATTTTCATGGTCGAAAGTTTACTGAAAGAACAGGTTCATAGTAAACTTTGGACCATGAAAATACCTTCTACCCGACTAACTGCGGCCCTGAATCTCCGAAGATGAAAAAAGGCTATTGCGTATATAGCGAAAATGCTGGCAGACGTTTTAAGGACAAGTTTGCCCCTTCGAAAACTAAAAGAATTAATTTTCCAGTTTGACGAAATTTTAAGCTAAAATTTTTGATGAAGAAAACTGCAGATTTTCTTCACGACTAAATCCGAATTTCTATCTGAGACGAGATATTAAAGGCCATCCCAATGAATATATGTTGTGGTTCAATTTTATACTTGGTTTAAAATTTATTTTATTGATATACACCGAAAGAAACCTTGAGATGAATGGTATACGTTGCGCATGCGCGACGCTCTTGGCTTTCTGGTGGTAAAAACGAATGTTTAGCAGAATGTGTCTATATTCCCAAAACAAAACCACCCGCAACGAAAATAACAAAAGCGCCATACAAAATCCAGGAAAATTTTTTAGACCTAACGGTCAACTAAAAAATTCGCTGGTATGAACTTTCATTTCGTCGCCGAAAAAAAGTGCTCTGACGTTTAGCAGTAAAAGGGTGTAAGAGTATATTAAAGAAGATACCGAAGAAAGCCTAGGTACAAGTGATATTTTAAATGGAAATGTTTTAAAGTAGGTAAATCGGTTGTCCTGGCAACCTTTGTCCCAGAGGGGTTTTTACTTTCATTCTTTTTTCCCTTTTGTATTTTTCTTCTCAAACAAAGTTGGGCCGTAAGGGGAGTAAGGATGACTTTACATTGGGCTGATAAAATTTCCACTTTCCGTTATACAAAGTTTAAGCATTGAATACTTTGCTGAACAACTGTCTTTTGAATGGTTACCCCCCGCCGAGTCCGCGCCATCAACATAAAACCACAAGTGTTCTTTTGAGTGATCAACTAGACCGTAATTGCAGCCAAACTGCACCCCTAGCGCTATTTTTGTTGGCAGTTTTCTCACTCTATCTGCTGATAAAGTCTCTACCAAACTGTCCGCCGTTCTAGGAAAGTAAAAATTTCTAGCAAACGTTAGTCTTTGGGTAGGCTAACTCCCCCCCCCCCCCCCTTCCCTCCCTATCTTCCCTCCTGCCGCCCAAATTTCGGGTGAACTGACTAGATGATATTTTAACTGATTCAATCTCTTAGTTTGGGTGTATTTTCAAAGAACCCAATCTAGAAGTCAAACCAAAGTTTCCTAGTATCGAGCTGTAAAAGAGTTCGGTAACAGTAGATTTATTGATAAGAAACCAGAAACTTAATCTCTTACACACCCTAACAAGCGACTTCAGACCTTTTAGTTGACTTTCGTGAGAAAGGGATCTGGATGGACAATTTATTTGAGTGCATTGTGGCTCATTTCCCAAGACAATGATGTTTAGAAGATTGACTAACAAAAACTGAATTTTCTTGCGTTGGGCAAATACTTTGCTTATTCTCTTTCCTGTCAACACTTTTACCACTCAAGTCAGTCCCATCACCAACTTTATTTCTTCTATAAAGAAACTAATCAACGCTGCATCCATGTTCCTTGTTGAAGTGCAGAATAATATAACCAGTACAGATTTTTCTTTTGCGTTTGTTGTTTTTGAAAGACAGAGCTTTAATTTGCTTGTCAAGGATTACAAGGCTTTGTTCTTTACTTTACTTATGGCTTATGACCTTTATGACAAAGCTCAGTGTTTCAGTTCCTTGCGATTGTTACTGCACCAGAATGTAACCCATGGCTTTGATGTGCTTTTTTCCGTTATCTCCTCCAGATTTATATTCAGCCTCGTTTCCACACGTGATGGAGTTAAAAGGGTTTCCTCCAGTACCAAAACCGATTCTGGAATCAGGAGTAATGCAGTCATTTTGTTCATTAGCAATGATACCGATTCTGGCTCTGGGAGAATCACTATATTTACCCACAGTGTTGAACCCTTCTTTGTTACAGTTTCGTTGCAAGGATGCAGAAGAACCGAGAAGCGACTTCCACGTGTTACGACCCAGTGAGGTGGCGCGGTAATTACCATCAGCAATCAGTGAGTACAGGGAGTTGGCGTGCTTGGTGATGACAATGAATATTGTCTGATGTGCGAACTTCATACCGAGACAGATCTTAGAGAACGGCGTGTTCCAGTAGGTTGGTAGCTTGGTCTCATGATTGTCAAACAAAGTCTTTCCACCTGGAAGGTTGAAGTCAACCTGGTTGCTCCAGAGTTTGGACTTGAATTGAAACGTTGGCTAAGTGGAAAAAAAAAAAAAGAAAAATTACAGTACGTTAAACTATTCACATTTTCACCAATTTGTCGAAAATTTGCTCTAAGAAATTTGTTTTGACAGCATTCTGAGTTTCTCTTCACTATTTCATTGCCATTAACATTTCTAGTTGCGGTTTTGGCACGAGAAAGAAGATTTTTGAACGATTTCCGGAGAGCGGATTTTGTGGAAAATTACAATAGGTTACACTATTTACATATTCACCTTTGGAAAACACTTCGTCAAATGTTTACTGCGATAAATCTGCTTTGAAAGCATTCAGATCTTCTCGAATCACTTTCATGACCTTCATTAACATTTTCCGAGGATTTTGAGAAAGCTGATTTTGAACAGTTTCCCGGCGGAGAATGAACGCTCAAATATGTAAAACTGAGTATCCAAATATCTCGTACAACTCGTGAAGGTACAAAAGACATTTTCGCAATTCTTTGAAATATACGGATCAAGATTATATTACGTGCATATTCCTACATACACGTCAGCAAACAGTTGGTTGTCATGTGATACCTTATTGCCATCAATTTTCATGACCAGCGTCCATCCGCCTCCTCCACATGCTCCAAGCCCATGGCGTGACATGTGACAGTACACAGGAACCTCCCCAAAGGGGTATTTGGAGAAAATAAGCTTTGTTTCCTTGGGACCTGATAACAAAAGAATTGTATTCCTTTCTGCACTAAGCTTGACCTCTAAGAAAAATGTGACAAAATTCCGATTTTTACTTAAATATCTGTCGGCATTCAATTGCGGCGATAATGAATCTAGTTTTTCCTCCCTTCGGTTTTTGACGTAGATATGGAGGGAATCTGCTACCAAAGATGCCAAAAGTGCGAAACGCTCGCTTAATAACAATAAAAAAAAACTTTGCAAATGTTTGACTAAGGGAAGCTCTGTTAAAATTTCACAATATCAGTATGAGCCGTGCATGAAACAACATTATCTCCCTCATTTAACATATCTTGAGTTGTGCCATCATTATATAGCTGCTAAAATATACAAAGAATCACAATAAAAGATGCTAAGCGCTTTTGCATTTCCTGACTTATTGCTCTTGAGACAGCGGCTGCCTGCAATTTTTTGACTTACTTGTGGTTATTGTAAATTTCCTTGCACGAGACAAAGGACTTTCCTGCCAAAAAGAAAACGATAGAAAAACGTTAAGAAACAAGCACAGAGAGAAAAGCAAAAAATATAGTTAAAACTAGAGATTTTCCCATTAGTTTTACACGGAAGAACAACCCTTCTCTTCTATATGCGCGGTCGCGCCACAAGCATAGCCGAGTCAGTTCATCGCCGACTGTGCCTCTTGGAGACTCGAAGCGAGAAGCGCGCGCCAATTAATCTTTCTTAAAATGATCTGCGCAAAAGTTACCAGGCTTGACAGTGGCTTTCCCTTGAGAAATGGCATTTACGGCAGCTATGAGCTTATCAAACTTGTTTCCCAGAGATTTTATGGCTTTCTCGACAGCGTTTGAGGAAGTCTGCCGCGCGACCTCGGTGGTTACAATCACGAGTACAAAGAACCAAACGTTACGGAGCACTCGCATTTTGTCGATAACACTGTTGATAAACGTACTTCCTAAAGATTCTCACGCAGTGTCTCAAATGAGTTGTTATGATCTATAGTCCACCTCATTTCTGTTGCGGATGTTCCGGAACGCGAAAATTTTCCTGGCAGCAGTCAGCTACAGCCAATCAAAGTTAACCACATTTATAGTAATTTTTAATTCAATCAGGCTAATGTTTTCTCTTTTGAGGATAAATCGGTTTTGAAATGAATCACTCGAGAGACGCACTTTTTCTTTAACAGTAACAATTAAATAGCATCGCGAAGATTATCTCAGAGAAAAGAAATTTGTCTACGGCAACCACTAGTTCAGCGTAATCAATTTATATTAATCAATATACTGACCAGTCCGAAATCTGACGGTAATTAATTCAGATAATTTCGTTTTCTCCATCAAGACACAACAATAGAAACATTCAATTCTTAAGTTGAACTCAATAGAATATTTCAATAATGGCGCGACATGTATTTTACTACATAGGAATTCCGTCCGCGGAATTATTTAATTCCACAAAAACGTTTTGTTTGATGGGAGATTAGCTGTCTTTACTGACGATTTTTTGCTTCATGTCAAAATTTGAGACGAAACTCCATGCATGGGTAAGCGTATTGTTTTGACAATTGTCGATGCTTAAGTTATGAGTTCTAAAAGCTGGCAATTGTATTATTATTAACTTTGTAATAATTTATTTCGCTTTAGGCGATGAATTGTCCGTGATTAAATAAAGACTAAATAAAATAAGATAAATATGGAAAAGCGGGTTTATTTTGCAATCTAGGCGTGAATTTCGATGTCGTCGGTAACTGTAACAAAATTAATCTTTCCTTGAAAGTAAATTGTAAGTTTCTGAGACGCGAATTTTAGTACAATGTTCAGTTTTTTGTACACAGGAAAGATAATGCTCTCTATAATTCTTAAACTCTAAAATGGCGCCGCTCTCAAGTAGCATATCAGTCCCTCTCATCCGAATTTCGCTGTTTTTGAAAGATAAAAAAGAGCACGATCGGGGCGATAGCAACAGCAAGTTGTCTGTTATGGAATACACTTCTTCGGAGGTGAATTAATCAACGAAGTTTCTGCAACAAATGATGTTTTTAATTAAACAATACGTGTGACTTATTTTTAGTAATATTATTTGCTGAAGGAAGTAAAAGTTACAAGCTTAATTTCGCTGTCAATTTCATTTCCGAAAATCTGAATTCCATAACAATAAAGGCCGCTTAACTGAAAAGTGGAAAGAAGAATTTTTGATCCAACATTAGCAAAACAATTATTGTGAGAAATCCGCGGTGTAGCCAAAAATCTAGTCCCCAACACTGGCAGTGTTTGACCGACCGAGAAAGTTTGATTATGTCTACTTAGTAATGCAAACGAGTCTAAATTTCATTAAATTTTGACACGGAAGAAAAACACCTAACTTAACTACTCGTAATGAAAGTTTTCAGAATTTCAAAATTAAAGTCGTTTTCTCTGCCGCTTCCTACAGGTTTATAGATTTTCGCTTAAATTAAATAAATTAAGTCATAATATTTATATTCTCCGGTTATTTGAACTGACAGAAAAGTTTAGTTCGTCCAAAAGCACACATCGCAAGCAGGTTGACTCCCAACTCGCCTTTCTCGCCGATTCAACCTCGCTAGGCAAGTTAGCCAGAAGAATGGAAACCACCCTTTGCAGCAAGCTTCTAAATGGATCTTTCTGCATGTTAAAAGCGCGTAAAATGTTAAGGGGAACACAGGCTGACACTTGTTGCGTCTTCGGTATCTTTCACACAGTTACGCAGTGTTTCCTCTGCAATTAAAAATTAAACACTTACCTTCGATTAAGCGCCCTCCCTACACGCGCGCCGTACTGTAATCAGACAAACACAGTACATACCATGGAACTATATCACTACTGCTACTAGAAGACGAGCAAAATACCCGACCAAATTAAGCCTTAACTGCCTTTTTCGGGGCCCCGCCGATGATTATTGAATAGCGAGGTAGATCTGTCTGGACACAAAAACTTGGCTTTATCAACCGGTTGATAAAGTAAATTGGCCACGCAAAAGAGATTCTAGTGTTGCGTTTCGAGCGTTAGCCCTTAGTCAAAGCGATTCGCTCGGAACGTAAGCATTCGAATCTCTTTTCGGTGACCAAATTACCAAACATTCGTTTCCACTCCCCACCGACGCAGCGTCATAGTTTCTTCAGAAACTAACTCTTATTAGCTGTTGGTACATAACCTAACACCCGGTCTATCTGATCATAAATTGTTTTTGTATCTAGACTAATCACAATCCTAAATCCCTCTTGGATGTTATGAAAAATAAAAACATCCTCGTAATAAAAGGACGTTTACAGATGGTGCGTGAGTGAACGGTCTGCTAAGGGTCAATAAATCAGTGTCAACAATTAAACAGCTGCCGTTAATTAAAATTAAAAATGGTGCTAATTGGTCGAGTAAATACTGTTATTATTGCAATTTGTATGCCAGATATAAAAATTAAAATTCAGCTTGAATGCGAGACCTAGAGGACACAAACAACAGAAATACAAAAATATGTTTTGTTCAATTTCCTTTGTTTGTGTTCCGTAAGCCTCACTGTGAAGCTCAATATTGATATTCCAATAGAGGCCCTGACAACATTTGAATATCGCGAACACCTTATAGTTTCTCTTCCTGAACTGTTAACCATGCGCAAAACCATTCTGTCCTACAGCATTCTTGTCTCTAGAGCCCCCACGGGTTTCAAAATCGTAGGCTCTGGGAACGAGGCTGGCCTAAAGCTGTTCTCCATTTGTCCCTCGAGCCCCCTGGGGTGGGGGGATAAAAAAAGCCTTGGAAACGAGGTTATACGTGAAACACGGGGGCTCTGTGAAAAAAACTTTACTTGTCAGCACCCTCGAGTCTTTTACGGACCCGACCCTGCCTCTTCGGGATGTTCCCGCCACAACCACTTCTATCTTCTCCAATCTTAGATTTCTTTAACCATTTCTGACCCGATATATCTAGATAGAGAACACTTATGGGAACGCGAGTCTGAGCAAGAATCTGAGAGTGTTTTCTTTACTATTATCTTTTTAAAGTTTCTCCTATTATGAGCTCCCGCACCATGCCAGTGGCATTGCTTTCGTTCAAGCATGTAAAGAAGAACAGCAACAACAAGATCATAAAAAAAAACATTTTGGATCTTGTAAGCATGGAAATCTTCATTTGATCTCCGTTTTAGTTTTACGCCCCCTTATTTAAGATATTTTTAAACAGCTGAGTACAATGACTAACACTTGTTGCCTTGTTAAGACCGTTAGTGTTGTCAACATTAATGTTGCTGCGAGTTCCAGTGCTCACCAGTTGCACCTAGATAGAGCCCATGGCTTTCATGTGCTGAGGGCCATTGCCTCCCCCCCCTCCCCCCCCACCCCAATTGCATTGCGGATCATTGCACAGGACAGTGGAGTTAAAGGGACGGTCTCACAAAAACTGAATTTTCTTGCGTTGGGCAAATACCTTGCTTCAAAAACTATCTTTTGTCATTTTATATTCTGTCAACACCTTTACAACTCACGTTAATCCCATCACCAACTTTATTTCTTCCGATAAGGACACTAATTATGTAAAACTACAGAGACGTTTCTTGGTAAAGTACAGAACAACCAGTAAATATTTTGTGTTGCATTTGTTGTTTTTGAAAGAGGAAGCTTTAATTTGCTTTTCATTTCATTACACGCGTCATCGTCCGCTATGGTCAAGTAGTTCAAATCTGCTGTCTATCCCAAAGACTAAAAAGGCCTCTTACGGCGACAGATCTTTCTCGGTCATTGCACCAAGGCTTTGGAACGATTTGCCAAGCATCATTAAACTATGTTCCAATGTGGACTGTTTAAAGTCAAGATTAAAATCTTTTCTTTTTAAGAGAGCGTTTTCAGATTAGGGCTTTATATAAAAGGACTTGTACTGTAAAAAGCATTGAGACTTCGTTATGATGTAAAAGGGATTATTAAAAAACCTATTGATTATTTGACTATAAAAAATTGCGATAAAACGTTTCGTAAAAACATTATAAAAAGGTTAAAAAACACGACGTTTCGATGTACATTACATCATTATCAAGTGAAATTAAAAATGCAAGATTGCGGCTATAAATACAAAAATGGACAATAGATATTAATTAAAATAGTGGCATTGAAAAATGCTACCGGTTAAACAAAAAGTTTCGCACGTATAGAGTCCGTTTGAGTGTTCAAGCAAGGCTTAAGTTTCTTGATGTACAGCATTTCAAATACCAAACAATCGAATTTGCTCTGACACTTTCTCAAGATGTTAAAATGGCCCTGATTCAATAGGTGTTTGCTCCCGTGAGCTTCAAGAAAATGTTTGCCAATTGCCGAGTTCTTGTGCTCAGCAACGCGTTGAAAAAGGTGTCTGGCTGTATAGCCGACATAATCTGCATCGCACAGATCACATGCAAAATAGTAAACAACGCATTGCTGATTCACAATCGACGGCTTAACTTCCCTAGGCTTAAGATCATGTTCTAATTTCCTACTAACAAAAACTGGCTGCAATATGGGGCCAATCTTATTACTTAGGTCGTTAAATTGCCTGCGAACCGCATTGGCAGCTACTTGATCCTTAAAAGGAAGGATAATTCTGATCTTACGACCGCCTTCAGGCTTCTCTTCCGCTGCCTGTTCCGATACATTACGAAGAAAATCACTAATGATGGAATCTATGAGAGCCCTAGGATAATCTAGGCGACTGAAAATTGAGCGCAATTTGTTACATTCTAAATTGAAAGCTTCTGTTGTGGAACATAGAGCGTATGCGCGATGTAACATTGTTTTCACTAAAGACACCAGAGTTGTATCGTTTGTCGGTATGGCTATGGTAATGCAAGAGTAAGCCACTGTTCGTTTGTTTCCTGTAAACTTGAGTTTCAAGTTTAGTCCCACACTTGATGATTTCAATGCCAATAAAAGGAATCCTACCACTGACAGGGAGTTCCATTGTAAATTTCATGCTGGGATGGAGACCATTCAGAGTATTGAGAAACTCAGAGGCAGCGTCACCACTAGGCATTTTAGCCAGGGTATCATCCACGTAACGTTTGTACAGGTCAGGCATCAGACCATCACGGGAGAGATGCTGTACATCAAGAAACTTAAGCCTTGCTTGAACACTCAAACGGACTCTATACGTGCGAAACTTTTTGTTTAACCGGTAGCATTTTTCAATGCTACTATTTTAATTAATATCTATTGTCCATTTTTGTATTTATAGCCGCAATCTTGCATTTTTAATTTCACTTGATAATGATGTAATGTACATCGAAACGTCGTGTTTTTTAACCTTTTTATAATGTTTTTACGAAACGTTTTATCGCAATTTTTTATAGTCAAATGTTTTTCTAAGTCTTTGCTTCTTCCTATTGATTATTATTATTATTATTATTATCATTATCATTATCATTATCATTATCATTATCATTATCATTATCGTTATCGTTATCGTTATCATTATCGTTATCGTTATCGTTATCGTTATCGTTATCGTTATCGTTATCATTATCATTATCATTATCATTATCATTATCATTGTCATTATCATTATTATTATTATGATCATCATCATGATCATCATCATCATCATCATCATCATCAAAGGATTGATTACAATTCTTTGTTCTATACTTTATTTATGGCTTATAGCCTTTGTGACAAAGCACAGTTTCTTAGTTCATTGTGATTGTTACTGCACCAAAATGTAGCCCATGGCTTTGATGTGCCTGTCTCCGTTATCTACACCGTGCATAGCCTCGTTTCCACACGTGTTGGAGTCGTCGTGTAACCCTCCCGTGCCAAACCCGATTCTGGAGTCAGAAGATACACAGTTGTCTTCGGCATTACCGAGGAAACCGATTCTTGCTATGCCATAGCCACTTTCGTCGGACATACAGTTAAACCCTTCCTTGTTACAGTTGGGCTGCAGCGAGGCTGACGATCCAATAAGCGACTTCCACGTGTCACGACCCAGTGAGGTGGCGCGGTAATTACCATCGGCGATCAGTGAGTACAGGGAGTTGGCGCGCTTGGAGAGGACGATGAATCTTGTCTGATGTCCGATCTTCATACCGAGACATATCTTGCTGAAGGATGTGTTCCAATAGGTTGGTAGCTTGGTTTCATGATTGTCAAACAAGGCCTTTCCTCCTGGAAGGTTGAAGTCGTCCCGGTTGCTCCAGAGTTTGGAATTGAAGTGAAACGTTGGCTTTGTGGATATAAAGGAAAACGTGTAGGAAAATTAAAAAACGTTACATCATTCACATATCCATCTTTAATTAATAACAGCCGAAAGCTTGCTTTGATAAATCTGCGTTGAAAGAATTCGAAGTTTCTCGAATCACTTTTATGACCCTTATTAGCATTTTCTAAGGATTTCAGAAAGCAGATTTTGAACGATTTCCGGAGAGGAGATGGTCAAATGGTAAATTGAGCATTCCAAATATCTCGTACAGCCGGCCTGAAGGTACAAAGAACATATATTCGCGACCTTCTTTTGCGTATTAAGATTGATGCCCATATTCCTACATGAAGACAAGTTGGTTGTCACATGATACCTTTTTGCCATCAATTTTCATGACCAGCGTCCATCCGCCTCCTCCACATGCTCCAAGCCCATGGCGTGACATGTGACAGTACATAGAAACCATCCCAGATGGCATTTGGAGTAAATAAGCTTTGTTTTCTTGGGGTCTGAGAAAAAAAATTGTATTCTTTTGTGCACTAAGAAAAATATGACAAAACTCGTATTTTACAGCATTCTATTGCGGCGATCATATATCTAGCTCTTCCTTCCTTCCTTTTTGACGTAGATATGGAGGGAATCCGCTATTAAAGATGCCAAAGGTGCAGAAAGGTCGCTTAATAACATAAAAATCAAACGTTATCAAGTGTTTGACTGAAAGCCAGCTGTGTTGAAATTTTGCAATATCAGTATGTCTTTCATTGTCAACATTATATCAGTATGTCAACATTATATCCCTCCTTTAGCACATCTTGAGTTGTGCCATTATAATATAACTGCTAAAATCGACATAAAATACGATAAAAGATTATAAACGATTCCGCCTCGGCCTGACTTATTTCTCTCCTGAGACAACGGTTGTCCGCAAAACTTTTGACTTACTTGTGGTTATTATAAAGTTCCTTGCACGAGACAAAGGGCTTTCCTGCCAAAAAGAAAACGGTAGAAAAACGTTAAGAAACAAACACAGAAAGAAAGGCAAAAAAAATATAATTTAGCTAGAGATTTTCCTACTTGTTCTACACGGAGGAACAATTCTTCCCTCTTATATGCGCGGTTGCGCCACTAGCCTAGCCGACTCAGTTCAACGCCGACTGTTCCGCTTGGAGACTCGAAGCGAGAAGCGCGCGCCGATCTTTCTCGTTATGATCTACGCAAAATTTACCAGGCTTGACGGTGGGTTTCTCTTGAGAAACGGCATTTATCAGATTTATGGCAGCTGTGAGCTTATCAAACTTGTTTCCTATGGTTGTTGTTGAAAAGTAGTTCATTCCCTGTAACCTTATCTACTACTTGTATCTTGCCGTTTACTTTAACGGAATTAAAAATGTTTCTTTTCCTTTCAGACAAATGTTGTACTTTTTCCACAATCACATGCTTTTGACTGAAGAGAAATCTGAATATTGAAAGACGGGTGGATTTTGAAAGCCAATTGACAAACTTTGACGTGTTTGACGTATGACAGACTGGAAGATCCCGCGTGTTGTGAAAAATATTTGAAGGAAAATAAACACAATAGCCTCCATTTGACTTTAAAACTATGCTCAAATATTTTTCCTTGGACATTATTTGTTCCTCGAAGCTCACGGTTTTCCTCGAGCTTTGCTCTCGGAAAACAGTAAGGTTCTCGGAACAGATAAAGTCCGCGTACAAATATCTGAACATATTTTCGCGCCTAATGGAGGCTATTGTAGTCAACTTTTTCACGTAGTATCAGCCTTGCAGTTTGTGTTATTGTTTATATATATTTTTTGCTCGAACTCGCGCGGATTAGCTCCGGAGCGATTCACGTACGGCAAAACAAATTAATTAAGCTCGCTTCGCCAGGAGCTATATTTGGTCTTCAGTTTAAGACAGTGGTAACTGTAGTAAGTTATTTTGGTAGTGTGATTTTTCCTCTTTTTTAACTCTAAAAATTTACGCTTTGATGATCTAAAACAAAAGAACGTAAACGATGCTAGGGTCAAACAAAGGCTATTCATTATGGTCAAGACAATGCTCACTATAAATAACTATTTTGGTAATGTAACGATAGTAGAGAAATTTACGCCTGGAAGATCAACACCAACAGAAGGTAACTTTAGTTAGACCCAAACAGGGTGCCTGGGTTAAACCTTAGGAAACTAAGAACCAATGAAAATGTGTTCTTTGACATTTCTTTGGAATACATGCTCTTTATTTTTTTTTTTCTTTGTTCATTTGGGCACAATTTTTGGAGGCTTTTTTGCCCCGTCGAATTTGGCGGCCTGGTGCCCTCAGTTCTGTTTGTGGTGAACCCATGCCATTGGCATTGCACTCCCCATTAGATGTTAAGTCCTGGAGCCATTGCATTCACCCTACTGGGGGGCTGCAGTGGGGAAAGGGGGGCTTCAGTGTCTCTTAAAGAGAAGCGTTATCAAAGACCTACCTCCTTCAGTTGTTAAGTCACAGTAGACTTTTAAAGGTTTGCCAATTCTCTCCGGGTCGATCCAGTGCCATCCGTTTTTGTTGGAGATTCCGACGTCCCAGATGTGTTTGCATGACTGAGCGGGATGGTCTGGATGGGAACCGATCGCTACTGCAAGGCATTAGTTAACAGAGAAATTGTTATCAGTGAGTGGTCAATAAATCCATATTCTCATCTGGCATTAAATTTCCATTTAAATAGTGATTGTTATTTGCGCTTGCCTCGGGGAAACAAATACAAGTTTGATGATCGAACACGGCTCCGAAACCAACACTTACACCTTTCATAACAAAGGGAATGTTAAACCAAAAAAACTTTAGGCTAAGATCACGCCAACTGTACAGTTAAAGAAAAGTTTTGAAAACGGTTTTTGTACTGTTTTATATTTCTTACATCGAAGCTGAAGATATACCACTCATTGCCATCATGTAGCAGGTCTTCGCCTTGTGCTAGAACCTAACTACAACGTATAAGTACCAATGTTAAAGGCGCCCCGCGTACAAGCTGTTTACAGCTTCTTGTTCCTTTGTGTTTTCCTGAGGCTTTCAATTTACAATCTTACCACTTCACTTAGGGCTGGCTAATCTCGTACCGAAATCTTCTCACTCTTCGGAAGCGAAGACAAATAACTGGGTATGAGATTAAGGGTTGCCAAGCGAGGATTTTTTTTTGTTCAAGCCTAAACATTAAAAGTATAATGATAACCCGTCTTATGAATGTAGAAGTGTTACTTACCAGCGCATTTTTTCCCTGCGTATCCCGGGTGACAGTGGCCGCTACTTCTTGCGGTCGACATCTCTCCATGGCGCTGTTGGCCACTGTCAATACAGGACACCTGTGTTGTGAGTGAATTGCAATGTGTGAGACATTCCTGCAAATTGCATCGGGTTTCAAATATTTAACCGTAAAGCTAAATGAATAATCTGAAATAGATATTTTTGAAGCCTATTTTGTTTATATAGGAACGCGGAAGCCTTTAGACTGAAAACTGAGTAACTGACTATTTACTGAAGTGAATTACGAACCTTTGGGTTATTGCGGAATTTCCAAACAAACTAAACTTTATCAATCACAAGATAATAAGCTAACAAAGTGTGTGAGGCTTCCTTGATCTTTCCATTGGTTCCTGAGAAAATGGTCTGTACACTTTTTCGATGGTTGTCATCCGCTGAGACGCCAAAGGAAAAATATTGAGAGTTTTGAAATTTTATAGCATAGAGGACAAAATTACTGAATGCTGATTGGTCGAAACAGTAGAGGGCGTTTATTTCTTTGTTTTCCTTTCACCGAGGGCAAAATTACTCACTCTTAATTGGCCGAGCAAACATTTCTACATTTGATCGGGTTCTTCGTTTTCTTCTGCTGTAGCAACAACGAATTCTTTCAGGTTCTTTTGAGTTGGACCGATTTAAGCCGAATTGTTTGTGCCAAAAGTACTTGGAAATCAAGTACTACAGTTATAAAGAAATTCTTAAAGATGAACTTTCGTTTCTTACAAGAAACAGTAAAGATTATTTATTTCAAAAGCTAAAAACTTGATCGAATGTCTTTCGTTAAAAAACTTCGTTCGTCTTCCAACGAACGATAACCGAATCATAATAACAGTGCCCTTTTGATGGGGGGAAGGAGCTGATCAAATACAGTGGAACAAATTTCTCTGCAAGTTCCTTCTTTGAACCCACCGTTTGCTATTTTTATAATAATCAACTTTTTTCGTTTTGTCTGTTTTGTACGCTAAGAAACATGTTAGTTGTTTGTTTGTTTTGCTTACGCGGGCAAGTGTATTTACGCCAGGCCGGGGCTCAGTGTTTAACGAAGTGCCTCGATAGTTTTACGAACATTTTGCCCTTTATTTTATAAATGCTTAATCGCAATGAGTCCTCGTAGAATTGAGGATTAATTGTCACTTGTATTTTCAAAGGTTTGGCAAATTGCCCTCGTCGCTGCGCGATTCGGGCAATTTGGGAAAACTTTGAAAATACGCGTGAAAATTTATCCTTAATTCTACCCGGCCTCATACGATTGCATATACTAAGCCCTACACACCTTGGAACCACCAGCAAATAAACCTTTATTAATCATTATTATTACTAATTTGGTGCATTGATGTGCGACGAACATTGCGGCCAAATTTCGTTCAAATCCGATAAATCTAAATAGCCTATTAATTCTTTTGTAGGAAAGGAATAGAGGGATTATGCAAAAAAAAGAGCAAATATAAGTATAAAATAAAAAATAAATAAAATGAACTAGTAAAATAACCTCGATTTTTGGGCATTTGAAGACTCCAGAATTTTCGCACCTTATTGAACATGACTTAGCCGCCGACCGGTGGAAAACCCCTAGGGAGCGTCGCCAACAAGCAGTCCATAAAATATTCGCGTTAAGCATAGACTGGTCAGAAGCAAAAAAAATTGAGTCAGCAACGTTTGGCGCAGTTTTATTAGCGCAAAAGGAAAGGGTATTTTTCTTTTCTTTACGTTTCATGGCGTACAAGGTTGCCGTTTTCTCCATGTCCTAAATGCTTAGTTGCGCCAAACTACGCAAATGTTAATACCATTATCTAAGATCATGGATGAGTTTTTACCAGCGAAAAAATGAAAGAAAGGCCGCTGAATGCCTAATAGGAATTATTGGAGAGAGAGAGAGATGGCCGAGAAAGACAGAGAGAGAGAGAGAGAGAGAGAGAGAGAGAGAGAGAGAGAGAGAGAGAGAGAGAGAGAGAGAGTGTTCTGCGCACGTTCTCAGTGGTTTGATATTTGGAATTTATCTCCTTAATCTTGTAGGCGTATTCAAATGTTAAGGTCCCTGATTAGTTATGACACGTTCCATCCACTCGTAGGTATTTTGGTTTAGTCTTACCTTTACAGAGCCATAGTATGTCGATCCTTTCTTTGGTTTGAAATCTTTTGGTTTCATCTGCCGAGTTTTGTTGTTTAGCTCACAAATGCGGCGGTTTGCTTTGGAACTGCTTGGGTGCACGTTAAATGACTTGCAACTACCATTGGCAATGCATTTTAGCTGGCATTCGAACTCGTCACCAACAACAGTCGTTTTAATAGCGTGGCCGACTAGAGCATGGTCTGTTAAGAAAAGGAAATAGAATTATTTCATCGTTGCGTCTGGACAAATTAGAAGAAAGGACATAACAGGTCGATTAGCTTTAGTCTACTCACTAAATTGAGATTCATAAGCAGCCCCACAGAAGTCAGAGTTTGCCGCCACAAATGCGAATAGAAGTAAGCTCAAACTTGCCAAAAAGGCGAGAGTATTTAGCCACCATTTGGCCATAACGGACGATAAGAGACTGAGCGTGCAGCGCCAAATTGGTCAAATATCTTCCGCAGAAAAGTACTTCCTTTGCACCTGCTAAATGATGTCAGCTTCGTGGGTGGACAGGCTGTTTGCACTTCCTCTGTAATAAGTCGTAATTTACTCCTCAAAATAATTAATATAGCATCTCCTTCACAATTTCTACCTCAAGAAGAAACAAAGGAAACTAACTCCCAAAATTTATACTTCACAATGAAATGTTATTTTTTAACGTCTGTCTTAAGTCAGGGAAATCATGATGTTAATTGCGGTACGAGAATTGAATGTCGTCCCAGCATCGTTTACTTTAAGGAAACAATTGAAATAATTTTAATTACTTCAATTGTTTTCTAAAAATCAATCTTAAAAGATTTACTCCACAAGCGCGCGTTTGTTATGAGATTATATTATTGCAGGCAAGGCGCCGAGCTGGCTATAATCATCCCATATCTAACAAGCGCTAGTGAAATTATTTCTTCTGTAAACTGACCAAGAAAATGTATTTCGATTCAATGATCCAGTTTTTACCAGTAAAGCATATTCTTTGACTATGAAAAGCCAATATATTAAATATTGTTCTGTTTTGTTTATTAATGAGAACATCTGCATGAAATTTTCCATTATTCGCATTTTTTGTAGTATTCATGTGTTAAAGTTTGTTTTTATCATTTCAGCGTGTAGTATGCTGTAATGTCCTGCTGTTTTAAATTATTTTTAGAGTTAGCACATCCTGTTAAAAAACTTAGTTAATGCAATATTGCCTAATTAAGAACTATTATTTCTCAGTATTTTTTAAAGAAAAAAGAAAATTGGTTTAGGTGTTTGATAATTGTAGAAGCCGTTGTTTTGGATGTATGAAATCGAGCACCCTGGTGTGCAAAAGCGTAAGTGAAGGAGAAACAAGAAGGCAAAGGAGAGGAGCAGAATGAACCGTGAAGAGCTTTGAAAAAAAAGAAAGAAGAGCGAAGGCGTCACACTGTTAAATACGAAAGCCGAGCAGGGACTTCCGACTTTGGACTTCGGATTTCGGACTTCGGACTTCGGACTTTTTTTTTATTTTTATTTTTTATTAATTTTTTTTTTTAAATAAACTCTAGTGAGCAGCACACAGTAACAGACCTTGTCAACTTCTTTATTTTCTCCTACCGGTTTCGTCTGATAACACAGACTTCGTCAGGGAGTTAGAACAAGACAGTGAGGAAACATATTTTATACCTAATCATTGTAGTACAAATCACGTTCCAACAAAGGTGTTAACAGCGAAAAAACACCCAAAATATGACGGAAATCCTGCGTGATGCTGAAAATGCGCAATGTTTCATTTTGGGGCTTACAGATTTAACGTTAAATCTTTACGTTAAATCTTTGATAAAAAAAAAAAAAAAAAACTACCTCCAAAGACACGGGACCGCAATGGGTATAAAGATGGCAGAAGATGGCAGTATCCTTTGCCAATATTTTCACGGCAGAGATCGAAACAGAAATAATTATCCGTAGTGCTACAAAACCGCGTACATGGAAGAGATACATCGATGATGTCTTCTTTCTATGGAACGTAAGCAAAACTGAAATCCAAACTTTTATAGAGCTAGCCAACAATAATCATGCGACCATAAAATTCACGGCTGAAATTTCAGATATTGAAATCACTTTCCTTGACACATGTGTATAAAAGGGCAAAAGATTAAAAAAAGAATCAAAACTTGACGTGCGGACGGACTTCAAACCGACAGAAACGTTCCAGTACACGCATTTTTCTTCCTGCCACCCTCCAGGCGTCAGGAAAGGCTTTATCAGAAAGGCGAAGCCTTAAGACTTCTCAGAACAAACTCTTCAAAAACAAAATTTGAAGAAAACATCACTCTATTCAAACAAAGACCACGCAACAGAGGTTACCCCGATAACCTTATAGATAAAACTCTCTCAGGAGTCAATTTCAGCGAAAGAGTGTCGGCAATACAAAACAAACAAAAAACGCGCAAAAACATTTTGCCGTTTGTTACGGAATATCGCCTTCCGTGCCTAACATAAAAACCATTCTTGTGAGTAAATGACATTTGATAGAAAACCAGCCTCTGCTAAGAGAGATCAAAAAAGATCCTCCCCTACTTTCGTACAGAAAAGGGAGATCTTTGAAAGACGCACTCGTAAGAGCAAAGCTTTGAAGGGCATGTACTTTTCATCTCGACCAATAGGAGTCGTGTTTAGCCTGTCTCCATTATTTTACCATCATTGTACTACAATGATTAGGTATAAAATATGTTCCCTCACAATCTTGTTGTAACTCCCTGACGAAGTCTGTGTTATCAGACGAAACCGGTAGGAGATAATAAAGAAGTTGACAAGAACTGTTGCTGTGTGCTGCTCACTGGAGTTTATAACAAAAAAAAAATAATAATAATTAAAAGAAATGAAAAAAAAAAAATAAAATAAAAATAAAAATAAGGCAGAAGTCGGTAGTCGGAAGTCGGAAGTCGGAAGTCGGAAGTCGGAAGTCGGAAGTCGGAAGTCGGAAGTCAGAACTCGGAAGTCGGAATTCCCTCCTCGGCTTTCGTAGTTAAAAGACGTTAGCGGAAAGTTAGCCATATCCTCAGCAAAACCCATTTGTCGGTGGCAACTTCAGCCTAGTTGGGCGGAGAAAGGACGCGAAGGAAGCAAAGAAAAAAAGGCAACAAAGGGCTTTTGTACTTTAAAGAGCAAATGAAGTAGATCATTCACGACTGAGTTGGCAAAAGGTGTGGACACAATATCAGCGGCTACTTTCTTTTGGTCCTTAAAAACTGTCACTCTTCAGTCAAGTTCACTATGGAAACAGAGAACAATTGTGTGTTTTACTTAATTCACACCATCTTTTAAAGTCAAATCGGACTTAAATCTAGGCAAACTATTTGAGTAACATTACGAAACGATTTACGATTATAATCTTCAGCGAACTATTTCTGACAGTTTATTCTAACCATTTTGAAATTGAAAATGGTGTCATGATGACGACTCCAAAGCATCGTTCGATTTATCGTTGATTTTTAATTGCTTATTTATTACTAAACCTTGGCTTATAAGAAATAAGTTTTACGTGGATAATAGGTAAGTAAATAACTAATAGGTAGATAGATAGTAAGCTATGGCAAAAATATAACTTATGCACAATATGTATTCTTAAGTTTTAAGGCTAGATATGAAAATTAAGAAAGTTTCAGAACATTTGATGTCTTGTGGTGGCGAGTTCCATACTTTTCGAGCGTAAAAAGAGAAAGTAGGTTCAATACATAAGTTACTGTCTTGACTGTCGAAACGTGCAGTAAAGAAAGACTGGATGAGTGAAGCATACGGTTTGGTTGATATTTGGTAATAAGAGAGGCCATATAGCCAGTCCTAAGCTTGTCCATTAAGAATTTTATAAGTTAAGAGCAGTATCTTAAAAAAGACATCGCGTGCTTCAACCGGAAGCCAAAGAAAATGTTTCAAGACTGGAGTTATACGGTCAGACTGTCTCAAGGCGTGCTGCAGAATTCTGAATGATTTGAAGTTTAACAGTTACACGCCTACGTAAGCCACGGTAATGACTATTAGAGCAGGAGTACTTGGTGGGGCCGCTCGACTAAAAACCCGCTCTGCATGCTGTGATGGAGCTGGCTGGGAAATTAATATATTAGACGGTTACCTGGCTGAAACGTTTCTTAATATTTGGCTTGCTGGGTATTTTTATGAAAACTCTGGTTCTAGCTGGCAAAAAATGTTTAGTTTGTTTTTCCTGCCTGGCAGATTCGTACGAGAAATGTATTTGACTCTTTGCTCTTTAACACCGCCTACTAATGAAATTTGGAGGTAACACACCAGGAAATAATAGCGGTTCCGTTAAATTTGCTGTGATTGGTTTCCGGCATCATCACGCTTTGTTTTTCATAAACGTAAAGCCTTTATCACGCTGTGAATGTCAATAGAAAACAGAAAATACAGAGCTATTTTAATCATTAAGTGGCACTTTCCCCAAGAATGGTCCACTGCGTTTCGGGTCGAAAAAAAGTTTGCCCTCAAACTTTGCCCACTAAATCATCTTGGGTCATAAGTAAATGAAATGACTTTAGTTTTCGGAAATACGTTAAAATATATTTTTTACAGGCCACAACAGTCAGAGCGTTCGAGGACCTAAATTTGAGCGTGGCGAGAGTAGCAAGTTGCATAAAATTGAAGAGCTCGCTGCTCAAAAACCAGGAAACGCCACAAAAATTCATTATAATTCCTAAGTCAAGTGTTCCTTCAAAGGTATGAAATGCATGTTTATTTTGATTTGTTTTGATTTTTAGGGTCACAAAAACTAATATTATTAACCCTCGTTAGAACGCTTTCTGAGAACCGGTGAAAGTACCCTGTCTTAGCCGGCATTTATTTCACAAGACCAGGAAGCATAGAAATATAAAAATACGTTGAGCTTTTTATCTTCCTTGACCACAGCGACTTCGCACTTTTGGTGCTTTTTCGAATGTGAAACCCGCATTATGCCAATGAGGTTGTCGATCAAATTCAAATTGTTGTAAATCAAAACATTCTTAATCGCTGAATTTTACCATTCTAAATTCACTACACCAAAAAGCACACAAATATAAAGGCAAAAACAGTTTTACCCGTTTAAAAATGCTTAAAACCTGATGAATTATTTAGTCCTGATCTCTGAATGCTATGTAAAAAAATTGTAAACATTGAATATGCTAATTGCGTCGTGTGGGACACTTAGTCCTATATAAAGAAATCTTTCTTCTCGCTGTTTTCTACTGTCGATTTTCATTTTTTTGAAAAGTGCTATTGAAAATTTGTACACGTTTTTAGTATCAAAAACTTGAAGAAATAATTCAGCTTTAAATGGATGAGCACACAAGATTGCCTTTTTATTTGGTAAATGGCTACTAAAAGGACAATGCTAACAAGACCATCTTATTTTTCCCTGATCTACGACCAACGTACAGAATGATTTGATGAAGAAAGTTTTGTTTCGCTAGATATGGCATTTTAACGACATAACCCCCGCACTGAAGTAGGTCATAGGTAAGAGAAATTTTCTGATTTGTTCTAGTTCCCAGTTCTAAAATTCTCTCTCCATTCTTCTTCGATCGTTGTGCCACTGATAAAATTGTCCCACTATGCGCTTGTCCTTCCTGGTCGCATCCAGAATAACAATCTTAAAACATCCTGTCGATCTCTAATGTATTGGTTGTGTGAATTTATCACATCTGCATTTATCTGAACGCATGATATCAAACTAGAAATCAGAGCAACTAACAACTATGGAACGCCAACACTGTCTTCTGCGCAATTCTCCCATTATATGCGGTGCATTTTACATTATATATGATGCTTTTTGTATTATATGTGGTGTATTTTACATTATATGCGGTACTTTCCACATTATATGTGGTGCTTTTTACATTATATGCGGTACTGTTTGTATTATATGCAGTACTTTGTACATTATATGCGGTACTTTTGTCATTATATGCAGTGCTTTTGTAATTATATGCGGTACATTTCGCATTATATACAGTGCTTTTGTTAATATATGAGGTAGTTTTTTCATTATATGCGGTGCTTTATTTGTCATCATTATTTGAGGTGCTTTTGTCGTTATATGCGGTGCTTTCTTCATTATGAGGATGAGGTCGAGAATCTACGAGGATCTGGGTAAGAGTTTACTGAGATTGATAATCCGCCATTTTGTTTCAAGCGCACGAATTGACGTCCTCGCTCATGGATTCAATTGAGCTTGGGAACCCTTTGAGAAAGCTTTTTAAACGAAAGGATAGATCCGTGAGTACCATTATCTATGTCAGATAGCACTTTTGCCGACCTAGGAGTTAACACGATTGGTGACCGTATTCGACTCAGAGAACTGCGCACAAAGTATGTGGCTGATCAAAGGTAAACAGATGAGGATGATGAAAACCTGGCTGCCTCAGGCACAACCATGAGTTACAGCGATTCTGTTAGGCAAGAAAGGAGCCTTTTATTCCAACCAAGCGGCACTGGTGGGAGAAGCACTAGCTCTGGAAGGAAGAGAAAACGGAAGAAATCTTGTCCGCAAAGGACATGGACTGTGCAGTTTGTGTGCCTGGCATCTCGCTTTGCGAAAAAAAAAAAAAAATCCCGACTGCAACCGAGAAAAAGATACTATACCAAGCAGGCTTAGGGTGTAAGATATCTTTTCTCTGTGGGACATGGTAAGCATGTTATAGAACGGTTCATCAAACAATCAAACTCATATCATCCAACAATCAAATTTACCGCTTAAAAATCTCAAAGATTGAGACTGCATTCAGTTGTATTCACTCCATATCGGATATTAAAACACTGAAACCTTTCAATACACGCGTTTTTCCTCTAGCCACCCATCAAGAGTCAAAAAAGGATTGGTTAAAGCCCTAAGACTCAAACGAGCAAACTCCTCAAAAACAACGTTTGAGGAAAATATTAAAAAATTTAAATAAGGACTCCTTGCTAGAGGCTACCCGAATAATCTGATTGAAAAATTTTTATCAGATGTCAACTTTACAGAAAGGTCATCGACATTGAAGCAAAAAGACAACACCCCAAACAAATATTGCGTTTCGTAACAAAACCATCAGTGCCCAGCCTCAAACATATGTTAATGGGAAAATGGCACTTAATACAAAACCAGCCTTTCCTGCGAGAAATCTTCAAAGAGCCACCACTAATTTCCTTTAAAAAAGGAAAATCTCTAAATGACATGCTTGTCAGAACAAAATTTAAAGAAGTTACATTTAAAAAATGTTTCCGTTTTTAGACGTCGTGCAGGCCTGTCATCCCTTGCTATTCCTACGAAGACATCATATCACCGCGAGAAGTTACGCCTAACATTTCCATTTCATGTACCGGAGTAATGCGTTCGGTTTCAAATTTCTCAGTTAGACCTCCGAGGTTTAGTCTCTTAAAGACTGTCTCAATAATGAATTCCACTGAACGCAACTCAAAGGAGAGCACCAGTAAGAATGTCCATTCGTAATATTCGCGCGCTTGAAACAAAATGGCGGATTATCGATATCTGTAAACTCTTACCCAGATCCCCGTAGATTCTCGACCTCATCCTCATAATGAAGAAAGCACCACATATAACGACAAAAGCACCTCATATAAAGATGACAAATAAAGCACCGCATATAATGAAAAAACTACCTCATATATTGACAAAAGCACTGTATATAATGCGAAATGTACGGCATATAATTACAAAAGCACTGCATATAATGACAAAAGTACCGCATATAATGTACAATGTACTGCATATAATACAAACAGTACCGAATATAATGTAAAAAGCACCACATATAATGTGGAAAGTATCGCATATAATGTAAAATACACCACATATAATACAAAAAGCGCCACATATAATGTAAAATGCACCGCATATAATGGGAGAATTGCACAGAAGACAGTGTTGGCGTTCCATAACAACCCGGCTTGCTGTACGCCATGTTTGTTTATAATGCTCGCCGTGAAGACTGGATCCAAGAGAATGACGAAAGCGTATTCAAAAATTTCCGGATACGACCGTCCACACGTATACGTATTCGTATCGGATAAAAAAATTTCCACTCTGGAGAGCGTTTTCAAAAATTTCCGGATACGGCCGGAAAATACGCTGGATACGTGTGGACGCAAGCCGTATTCGTAAAAAAAAATTTGCGTTTTCACAAATTTCCGGATACGTGTGGACGACGCCTTAGATACTTTGCGGGGAATTTTTATGCAAATTAGTCTGTGTGCTAAACAGTATTTAGGTTTTAAGAAACCCATTTTCCTTTCTAATTTTTTCGTTCATTTTTACATTTCCCTGCTTTGTTGACGCCATTAAGTTGGTATTCATAGCTTGAAGGTCCTTTAAGAAATAAAATATTTCGCTGAGTTTGGCATACCTCCATCCCTCCATCCATCCCTGTACATCCCTCTACGTGAAGTGCCTTTCTCAATTCATAGATAATATAAACTTCTGAACGACGAAAAAAATGATAGGTCGACTAGAAGTTGTTTGATCCATTTATCTGTTGAAGTGCAAGTTGTTATTTTATTACAATTCGAAAAAAAAATTCCATGTAGTAATGAGAAAAACTTGAATTTGCTTTTGTAAAACATGTGATTTATTAATTTTCAAAAGCTGGGCATTATCAATATGTTGCTCAAAATGAATTGATAGGAGCTTGTGCATGAAAAGCGGAAGAAAAAACTGTACAGAAAAAGAGAGATTTTATAGGAAGCGAGGGAAGGAGAATCCATCCGTCGCGATGCGTTCCTGTTGCAACCCCGGCGGACTAGGGTCATAGGTAGAGTTAGCTGTTAGCTTGCTCTGAGAGTTTTACTCCAGGCCCTTTGCCGCAAATACCAAAGCTTCTAACTTGCACTTTTTGTTGTAGATGATATTTCTAGTGTAAAGCCTCATTGTTTCTGTAATTATTTTAAAGTCATTATTACTGAAAATTCAACACGAGCTCTCCTCCTAATGAAGGAGAATCAAATCCCACATTAAGGAGCATCAGTAAAGTATATTGTTGCTGTGTTGTTTTTGTGTAACTTTAAAACTACTCCAAGCTAGTGGACAGGCAGTCCACTAAAATGCCATAAATCCTCGAATAAGTGCTCCCTCTCAAATACGCAAAGTTCTCTGTGATTATAATAAAAATTGTCCAATTTTTTCGTCTTAGGGGGCTTAAGGCCACCCTTCCCCCCTCCCCCCAAAAACAAATGGGAATCAAAACGAAATTGTACCGCAAAATCCCCCAATAAGACTGTTCATGAGGTATTTTCACATATGCTTCTTAGACTTCGTAGCGCAGTAGCCCGAACATGAGAAATAAGTCCGAAGTCAGTTCTAGAACTTTCCTTGAGTAATTTGACTTTCTTTTTGACCAAATACGATATTTGCTTCTGTGAAAGATACGCCTTAGATCTTACATGCAACTTCGGAAAAGGAATCTGTACAAACATCCAATCCAGGCGGGAGGTGAGTTATTTTGTGAAATATCTACCAACAAATGTAGGTATATAGAGAAAGACCGGACTATAAGATCGTTTTTAACCTTTCGTATAGAGAAAAAAACCTTGGCGCTCACCTATTAAAATCTCGATAATTAATAATGCAACCTGGTTTATAATTTGTTACAGGAAAGCAATCCCCGCAATAAGATGAACATTACCATGTCTGATGATATTCGTCATGAGATATATCATAATAACAACATGAGGGACGGCCCTGCCATTGTGTCAAGAATCTTTTACTCCGTACTGCAGTCCCCATTTACGCCGGTCTCTGTACAAATGGCTATCGCGTTAAAAAAAATGGCTATTGCATCAAATTGAGCGGCATTTTCAAAGTCTGCTTTTGGGGGTTTTTGTTTGGCACGCATTGCGAGTCTCAACAAACATATTGATAGCTACAATCTTGGACAACCAGCCTTTCTCCCCCTTTTTTTTTTCAGTGATGGAAACGTGGTACGTTTGCTTTGTACGCGAATTCGTACTGATTGATTGAGAGGGGAGGATGGGGGACTAATTTTTTTCCTTTATTTTATCCAAGTTTGTAGGTCCTTGTATTCGCCAGGCCAAATATAAATTGACTATCAATATGGCTGTTCATAAATAAAGCTTCGAAAGTCAAAGAGAACAACTTCTTATTAATGAGGTAATTTGAGCTCGAAAATACCGAAAAAGCCATCTACTTCATAGGATGTCCATATTTTAAACTCGACAAGAACAGAACCAAAGATATTTTATTTCCTTATATCTCTCGCTTTTTCACCGTTACAAGGTAGGATTGTGTAATTGTTGGGCGGCGTCATTGCTCATGTAAATTGAGCAAGTCAAATTCAGATCTCAGATTCCAGAAGTTAGTAGTTACACGCCAGGTAGCTTTAATTGTAAGGTGTTGAATATTGCTTATCTTGTATGAGAATAAAATGTAACAATGTATTCATAGCAGAGTTGAATGGAGTCATTTTAGAGAAAATGAGGAAGTAAACTGAGAAGTTTAAAAGATTTTGACCTATGACCTACTTCAGTGCGGGGGTTATGTCGTTAAAATGCCATATCCGGCGAAACAAAAGTTTCTTCATCAAATCATTCTGTACGTTGGTCGTAGATCAGGGAAAAATAAGATGGTCTTGTTAGTATTGTCGTTTTAGTAGCCATTTACCAAATAAAAAGGCAATCAAGAAATAACCGAGAGTGTTACACAACATTATTGATTTAAAAAAAAGTCAAGTGTTGCAGGTCATGTCACAGTGTGTGCTCATCCATTTAAAGCTGAATTATTTCTTCAAGTTTTTGATACTAAAAACGTGTACAAATTTTCAATAGCACTTTTCAAAAAAATGAAAATCGACAGTAGAAAACAGCGAGAAGAAAGATTTCTTTATATAGGACTAAGTGTCCCAAACGACGCAATTAGCATATTCAATGTTTACAATTTTTTTACATAGCATTCAGAGATCAGGACTAAATAATTCATCAGGTTTTAAGCATTTTTAAACGGGTAAAACTGTTTTTGCTTTTATATTTGTGTGCTTTTTGGTGTAGTGTATTTAGAATGGTAAAATTCAGCGATTAAGAATGTTTTGATTTACAACAATTTGAATTTGATCGACAACCTCATTGGCATAATGCGGGTTTCACATTCGAAAAAGCACCAAAAGTGCGAAGTCGCTGTGGTCAAGGAAGATAAAAAGCGCAACGTATTTTTATATTTCTATGCTTCCTGGTCTTGTGAAACAAATGCTGGCAAAGACAGGGTACCTTCACCGGTTCTCAGAAAGCGTTCTAACGAGGGTTAATAATATTAGTTTTTGTGACCATAAAAATCAAAACAAATCAAAATAAACATGCATTTCATACCTTTGAAGGAACACTTGACTTAGGAATTATAATGAATTTTTGTGGCGTTTCCTGGTTTTTGAGCAGCGAGCTCTTCAATTTTATGCAACTTGCTACTCTCGCCACGCTCAAATTTAGGTCCTCGAACGCTCTGACTGTTGTGGCCTGTAAAAAATATATTTTAACGTATTTCCGAAAACTAAAGTCATTTCATTTACTTATGACCCAAGATGATTTAGTGGGCAAAGTTTGAGGGCAAACTTTTTTTCGACCCGAAACGCAGTGGACCGTCCTTAGGGATAGTGCCACTTAATTGTCAAAACTTTTTTGGCGGTGAGAAACAACTGCCGGAAAGACGACGTTCGCAGTGTAAGCCCAACTCTTTTGTTAAAGTCGTCGAGACATCGATCTCTGAAATCACCGCTAGTCAGGAGTTACCCACATTGGGGTTAGTGGTTTGTGATTGCCTTTGTGCCAGATTTGGTTTTTTTGTTTGCAATATTTGGAGAGAGAAAGCTGAGAAAGGGCGCGCAATCTGAGCTCGACGGACTGTGCGGAGTGATCCTTGGAAATTGCTGTAAATAGTAGTTAGCCTGAAGTGAGTGAAGGCGACAAAACTACCAGCCAGAAATATCTGGACAACGGAAAGGTGGGCAAAAATGTTCCCTTTTTTTAACTTTGTTTTTCGCCAAAACTCTTTTTAGCGAAATTTGGCCTCGCTATATACACTGACGCCATCAGGAACCATGACGTTACAAATTGTAACACCGTTTAGAGCATTGCCATTGAGTAATGTGCAAGTTTACAATTCATATTAAACAAAACCTGACTATGAATGTGTAAAGTTGATACTTTGCTACAAAATCAACTGGTGGTTGAGTACAAACAGTTAGCTCAGTTTAGATTAATAAGGATTCAGCTTTTAATGTGTTTATTTTTCCTTCCCCTCCGCTCGGCGCACAGTCGGTTGACACCAGGAACTGCTATCATTTGGAAGGCGAGGAAGATTATGGCCAGAAATCACTAAACAGTTGACTAGGGACAATCCAAAGGTAGGAAAAAACTGGGTTAAGTTTAGCTATGATGGCTATGATATCAAAGCCTAATTTAACGACATTTTGCGGTCCTCCAAACGCTAGGAAAACACGTTTCAATTTTGAAACTTGATATTTCAAATTACACTGCTTGGCATGTTATGTTAAACTTTGCTCATGAATTTTAAGTGTTATATTATAGATAAGAGAGGGGTCTCATGTTAGAGTAATCTAAACGGGACACAACAAATACATTAATCAGCATTTTTAGGTGGCCTCTCGACAGCTCTTTCCTCAGGCGGGCAATTGATCGTAGTGCCAATGTAGCTCTCTTGCACGTCACGTTGGAGTGATAATGGTGGCTAAGATTGAGTTCCTTGACCATTATAACACTGCGGTTACACACTCGGTCCCACAGATGTACAGTGGTATCACCAAGCAAAAACTCTCAAATGATCAGATGCCTGACAAAAGGAGAACTAAATGAATACCTTCTCTTTTATCAGGATTGCACAGTAACTTATTGTGAGTGTTCCATACCATAGCATGGCTAACACATCGTCGTTGGGTGATTGATGAATATGACTGATCATTAGATTTAATGGTAATGTATATTTGCGAGTCATCTCCACATACTATTCAGATTATGAGCGCAGACTATATCTATTAAAGGAACCACGTAAAGAGTAAACAAAAGATATTTTAGTATAGACCGCTGACGAATACCGAATTCGACATGCCGTGGACTCGATGTTGTGTTAACTATTATGACAGATTAAGACCGACCACTAAGGTAAGAGGAGAACCATTTGAACACATTATATAAAAATCCAAAGCAATTGCTGAGACTGTCCTTGAGAATAGTGTGATCGAGGGTGTCGACAGCAGCTGACGGGTCCAACATTATAGAGACAACGTCTTGACGAAGATCAATGGTTTAGTACATCATTCATAACTCGAAAAAGGGCATATTTGGTGGAGTGATGTCTCTGATACGCTGATTGCATAGCAGACAATAAGTGGTTTGTCTCCAAGTAGAAATACGTTTGATCCGCAACTACCTTTTCAATACCTGCGGCCATTAAAGGAATATTTGCAACAGGTCGGCAATTTTTTAGAATATCTTTGTCAAGATCAGGTTTCTTCAAAACTCGACGCACTAAAGACTATTTAAGTACAGCTGGGAATACACCAGAGCATAAGGATTCATTAATAATGTCTGTTATAATCAGCGCAGTGACTTGGATCAAGTGGACAAGATTTGTTTAAAGTTCGTTGAAAGTGTTTTAATAATTTGCTGAGTCATAGTACAGCAAGTGTTCATGAACCCAGGAAACAAGTGAGGGCATCGTATGGGCTCGTTTGTGGTAGGGGGTGTAAAGCCACTCGAGGTTCTCTCTAGTTCGTGAAAACAATACGATTCGATATCCTTTGTCATATATTGAATGTAATAGTCATCGAAATTTTCAACCAAGAAATGTAGCGAGTCATAAGTCGCCAAACCAAAAGAAAAGTCGACAAAACTGGAAATCTTGAAGGGAACAAGCTCTCAACAATTTTTCAAAAATAGCTAAATAATGCCTGCCTGCTCAATTTTTGTTTTGTTGTAGTCCGACTCCCCAGATTCTACCATTCCGTTGTACCTGTTACGGGCTTCCGTAAAGAGTTGCTTATGAGCAGGTGACGTTTTCCGCGTTTCGCATAGCGCAAATCATGGTTGTACCAGGCAGCTTGTATTTCAACTTATTCAACTTGTACAAAAACGGCGAACTACTCAGGAACCAAATTGGTAGGCGTGGCGTTCGAGTTCTACCATGAATTTAGTCATTTGACGTTGTTTTGCAAAGAACGGCAAACAAATGTATGAAAATTTAAAACGCACGTGGAGAGCGATTGTTTTTCTTAATTAGATCTATTGATTTGCGGCGTTGTCGCTGTGGTTGTTTAAGTTCCCATACGGTAGTGGTTATCACACCCGACTAGTTACCGGGGAGACATGGGTTCGATTCCAATCCCGCTCGGGGCAACATGTTTTTCTTTTAATGTGAAGTGCGTGTCGAAGCCAGGAAAGCAATTTTTTTCGGATAAATTGGGTTTGACCTAAGGATTAAAAAGCCTCGCTTCTCTTGGGTTCGGAATTTATCCTCCGATAAAACCTCCACCTGAAGTGATTTATCTATTGAATATACAGTCGAAGCTGTATATAACGGCCCTGTATTAAGCGGCCACCCTCTATTAAACGGCCAGTTTTCAAAGTCCCGATTTTTTCGCTCATACAAACGCTGTATTTGTTACCTGTATTAGGCGGCCACCTATATTAAGCGGCCGCGGCCACCCTGTAGCAGTCCTTTCTTTGTTATTTTTACCTGTATTAAGCGGCCACCCTTCAGTGGGAACTAAGCCAAATGTTATTTTATGCGGTATTTTATTGCGCTTAAAATGCATATGCGACATGTACAAAGCTACTGTAAGCTGATACTCGGCCGTTTAGTATCGTTAACACTTTTCAGATGTCCGCAATGTGCTGAAGTATAGTATCATATCACAAACGGTAAAACAAGTTTGTTTTGAATATGCTTCACTCTTTAGCTAGAAATTCCTCTTTAATTAGCTTGTTCCTCAGCCATGTGATGGAGAATGAATCGCCTTCAAAGATCATTGTCAGATGCTATAGAACATACAGAACAACTACGGGCGTTTGCGCAGTACCATGCATAACGGGAATTGTCGCTGGTAGTGTCGACAGTTAACAACGTTTTTTAAAGTATTGATCGCTTGAAAGAGTGTTGATTGTCCTATTGTTTCCTTGCATGAAATATTTTTGTATGATACGCCATCAAAATTGACATTAGAGTATTTTTAGCGATCCTGTATTAAGCGGCCACCTGTATTAAGCGGCCAGTTCCTCAAGTCCCGAGGGTGGCCGTTATATACAGGTTCGACTGTAGTTTTTAGGACATGGAGAACTACTGTATGGATATAATCCATTCTGCGCTGTGATTGGTTCGCTACTATAAGCTGTTTGCTCACATCCTACAGTGCCTTCCCCTGAATTTGAACATTTGTCTCAAAACCAACATGCCATTTGAGCTTTCGCCTACAAGCTGATTGTCTTATTTCTTTTCTGGCAGAGAAGATTACTAGATGAATTTAAATGTCAATATCGTTAATTAATATCCATTTAGCAGCCCTGCCTCGTTACGAGATCATGCACCCAAACAAATTATACATAGTTTTTTTTTTACGAAAGTGTCACCTTTTGTTTATAAATAAAGTTTAAGACGATCAGTAGTCGTCTACACAATATTTTCATCTCTTCCGCTTGTCCTTAAGGAGTCCACAACCATGCAATTTCGTGAAATAGTTTAATGCCTCTCTATACATAAGGTACACCTGTCACACGCAGAGTCGAATTAGCATTACACGTGATATAGTATGTAGACTTTGAGCCTGTCACCATTTTTAACAGGTCGTTTAAACGCAACAGCATCATAACCAAAATGCAGTGGACAGGCATTCTTCTGATCCTTTTTGGAGTGGCTAAGTTAACGTCATCATTTTTCACCTCCTCCTCATGTTTACCTTTAACTGAAACAAGTGTCCAACCAGTGACCAGTACTGGCATTTGAAGTTAAAGGCTTGCAGACTGAGAGGGCGAACTCATGAATACACGCTGTTATAAAAGGGTTTCAGCCTAACTATGAAAGCGAGGCTAAGTATTTTTACTGTGAGTGAACATTTGGCCAAAAGCCGTGAGTGATGTTGCGAAAAAGTTATTGTCCTGTGAGTGTCGTGATACTCATACGATGATGACGGAAACTATAAATCTTTAACAAAAATTAGGATTTGGGTGGGCTAAATCCCGCCCCCCTCCCCTCTCACACGAATTTTGCGCAAAATGACAAGCTGCTATTTTATATGTAACTGATTAAATCTCTTTATTTAGGCCGTTTTTTTCAAAGAATCGCCATTTAGTATTCAAACCAAAACTTTTAAATACCGAGCCGTAAAAGAGTGAAATGAATCGCTCGATCTATCGATAAGAAACAAAAGCAACCCCTTAGACACCCTAACAAGCGAGTTCTCGTTGTTAAGTTGATTTTCTGGAGGAAAGAATTGGATGGACAGTTAATTTGAGTGCATTTGGGATCATTGCGCAGACCAGTGGAGTTACGAAGGCTGGCTCATAAAAACTGAGTTTTCTTGCGTTGGGCAAATACTTTGCTTATTCTCTTTCCTGTCAATTCAACACTTTTACCACTCAAGTCAGTCCCATCACCAATTTTATTTCTTCCATAAAAAAACTAATTAACACCGCATCCATGTTTCTTGGTTAAGTACAGAAAAACATAACCAGTACAACGTTTTTGTTGCGTTTGTTGTTTTTAAAACTGAAAAAAAGTTGTTTTCTTATCGAAGGATTACATTTCTTTGTTCTATACTTTACTTATGGCTTAAGTGTCATTGTCTGAGAGAGTGTTCCAGGGGCCAAAACTTGTGGTCAACGGATTTGGCTGAAACTTGGCACAGAAGTTGGTTGCCATGAGATATTTGAAAAGCCAATTTGGCTTACTTCTCTGACTTTAAGTTTTAGAGTTTCAGGGGGGGTCTCATTTTTTGCCCTTTGAGCACAAAAAATCCATCCTTTCAGGGGTCATTTTGAAAGTGCCATAAAACCCAACTGGTAAATTGTGCTGCCAAATGAATTTGACTATGAATATTACTATAATAGAGCTTTCATTTCATGCATGTAACTTTGCCCTCAAGGTATTGGACAGAGAGGAGCCTGGGGCTAGAGTTAAGCCAAAATTAATGTCACAATAACAACTCAAAATTGCCATTTTTCAAAAAATCAGTGTATCTACCTGCCTTCTTGCATAACATCCGTACCTAAACCATTATTTACTTTAGTGACCCAATTATCAAAATCAGTTGAGAAAAATTTGGCTTATCACGGTTTGTTGAATTTTTTTCACAAACACTCCATGCCTCTATAAGGTCATGCAAAATGGAATTTTGAGCATAATTCATGCCATAAACAAACCAAATTGTTGACATGAAGCCCTTATTCTGTATTTGGTCAGTGAAAATGAATTGCTAAAGCAAAATAAGTTTAATTGTTTAGAAATACTCTGATTCTTACCTTAGAATTGCTCTTAAAGGCCTTTGATTAGCACAACAAATACCCTGATTTAGCAAAACAAGGTTTAGTTTGTACTTTGAAAACCTAGTACCCATCAAACAGCACAAATGATGATTGCCTTACCTCGATATAACGATCTTTCTAAACGATGCTTGAATTTTTCATTGATTAATATTCAGTTCCAAGTCATAATTCTTCTCCGATGCTCCAAGCATGGAAAGTCTCTATATTTTGTCAGGCCTGATTTTTATTATGATTACAAGATAAAGTTAGCTTAACGAAAACGTTCGTTAGCATATAATCTATGTCTGTTAACAGCCTGAACAGTTCTTGTAAATACCCACCAGTAAAGGAGCATGGCCATGCATACATAGATATATAAACTTACGGAGAGATATACGAGCTGCCTTTTATAGCAGTGCCGATGTGACCCGTTACTTCAGAGTCCTCTAGAGCGGAGTAAATGAAACCATCCGTCAAGAAGGAATGCACAGTTAGGAGAGCTCGATAGTAAAACAAAAAACTTAAATACAATAACCAAACGAGGCCAGGGCATTGAGATGATGCAAAATCAACAGGCCCGCCATTTTGGACATAGGAGAGAATGGGGACTGGACCGAGGTTACGTTCTTCTTCCGTTTCGCGGCTATGTTTTATCAGGAGTAAGAAATTCAAGGGTAATTTCACGATGGCACTTTGTTCCTTTGAAGGGGTAAGTGATCAGTGCGGTGCCACCGCATGGGCTCCGCACGAAACAGGAATGGTTCCTTTATTATCCTGCGAGAATGATATGACTGAATGGTTGAAGGAAAAGGACAAGGAGTCAGGTGCGTCTGGGGCAAGAGGAGGACCTGGTCATACCAAAGCAGCAGGTGATTCAAAATATCTGTTAGGGATCATACACGCGCACAAATGGCTTTTATCGCGATCCAGTGGACTCTTTTCTGTTGAAGAGAGACCACGATATTTTACGATATTGTCGTCTCAAATTGTTTGTTTATGACTGATTGAAGATTTCCCGAGGTAATTTACTTGATTCTTGCGATGAGAAACAAACATTCAACAAATTGTTCACAGGAAGGGCAAAGGGGTTGACTAAAACCCTAACTTTGAAAGGTAAGAGCGCAGTTATTTTATCGCAACAATCTCTATGACCGAAAACAACGATAAGAATAACTTGAAGTTAAAGGCTGTTTTTCGTCTGCTCGCTCTGTTTGTTTACATTCAGCTTTACCTGTTCAGACGCTTATCACGCAATCACAATTCGGGCGTGAAACCCTACCGGTTTCCTATATTTGCCAGTTTCGTCTAAGATAAGAGAACGTGAAAAATCTTTGCAAACATGCTGCATCGAAGCTTTTCGATGAAATTGACATTTTGAGCGAGAAAATGTCTTGTTTCACGGATAACTTTCTTGGTAACAAAAATTATTCGGATACATTTTTTAATTAGTTATTTTAGTATGTAAATAGAGGCGGTATAATTTTAGGAATCTTACACCCAGTTTAAAACCTCTCTCAGATTTATCGTTGTATTCTGAGCTCAACTAATTGATTAAACATTTTTTTCTACAAGAATAGATGAATCACGATAAAAAGAAACTACATTCGATTTTGAGACGGTATTACGACTTGATAATGACACCATGACATACGTACAGAATATTTTCCCGTATATGGAGTCTCTGCTTCGCATCGTTAAGAAGCCCTTATATTGTCTCAAAATCTGCCGATTTGTTATGGGATTTGCTTGAAAGATTTGCTTTGATGCAGCATGTTTGCAAAGATTTTTCAAGTTCTCTTATCTTAGACGAAACTGGCAAATATAGGATTGCGTGATAAGCGTCTTAACAGGTAAAGCTGAATGTAAACAAACAGAGCGAGCAGACGAAAAACAGCCTTTAACTTCAAGTTATTCTTATCGTTGTTTTCGGTCATAGAGATTGTTGCGATAAAATCAACTGCGCTCTTACCTTTCAAAGTTAGGGTTTTAGTCAACCTCTTTGCTCTTCCTGTGAACAATTTGTTGAATGTTTGTTTCTCATCGCAAGAATCAAGTAAATTACCTCGGGAAATCTTCAATCAGTCATAAACAAACAATTTGAGACGACAATATCGTAAAATATCGTGGTCTCTCTTCAACAGAAAAGAGTCCACTGGATCGCGATAAAAGCCATTTGTGCGCGTGTATGATCCCTAACAGATATTTTGAATCACCTGCTGCTTTGGTATGACCAGGTCCTCCTCTTGCCCCAGACGCACCTGACTCCTTGTCCTTTTCCTTCAACCATTCAGTCATATCATTCTCGCAGGATAATAAAGGAACCATTCCTGTTTCGTGCGGAGCCCATGCAGTGGCACCGCACTGATCACTTACCCCTTCAAAGGAACAAAGTGCCATCGTGAAATTACCCTTGAATTTCTTACTCCTGATAAAACATAGCCGCGAAACGGAAGAAGAACGTAACCTCGGTCCAGTCCCCACTCTCTCCTATGTCCAAAATGGCGGGCCTGTTGATTTTGCATCATCTCAATGCCCTGGCCTCGTTTGGTTATTGTATTTAAGTTTTTTGTTTTACTATCGAGCTCTCCTAACTATGCATTCCTTCTTGACGGATGGTTTCATTTACTCCGCTCTAGAGGACTCTGAAGTAACGGGTCACATCGGCACTGCTATAAAATGCAGCTCGTATATCTCTCCGTAAGTTTATATATCTATGTATGCATGGCCATGCTCCTTTACTGGTGGGTATTTACAAGAACTGTTCAGGCTGTTAACAGACATAGATTATATGCTAACGAACGTTTTCGTTAAGCTAACTTTATCTTGTAATCATAATAAAAATCAGGCCTGACAAAATATAGAGACTTTCCATGCTTGGAGCATCGGAGAAGAATTATGACTTGGAACTGAATATTAATCAATGAAAAATTCAAGCATCGTTTAGAAAGATCGTTATATCGAGGTAAGGCCATCATCATTTGTGCTGTTTGATGGGTACTAGGTTTTCAAAGTACAAACTAAACCTTGTTTTGCTAAATCAGGGTATTTGTTGTGCTAATCAAAGGCCTTTAAGAGCAATTCTAAGGTAAGAATCAGAGTATTTCTAAACAATTAAACTTATTTTGCTTTAGCAATTCATTTTCACTGACCAAATACAGAATAAGGGCTTCATGTCAACAATTTGGTTTGTTTATGGCATGAATTATGCTCAAAATTCCATTTTGCATGACCTTATAGAGGCATGGAGTGTTTGTGAAAAAAATTCAACAAACCGTGATAAGCCAAATTTTTCTCAACTGATTTTGATAATTGGGTCACTAAAGTAAATAATGGTTTAGGTACAGATGTTATGCAAGAAGGCAGGTAGATACACTGATTTTTTGAAAAATGGCAATTTTGAGTTGTTATTGTGACATTAATTTTGGCTTAACTCTAGCCCCAGGCTCCTCTCTGTCCAATACCTTGAGGGCAAAGTTACATGCATGAAATGAAAGCTCTATTATAGTAATATTCATAGTCAAATTCATTTGGCAGCACAATTTACCAGTTGGGTTTTATGGCACTTTCAAAATGACCCCTGAAAGGCTGGATTTTTTGTGCTCAAAAAGGGCAAAAAATGAGACCCCCCCTGAAACTCTAAAACTTAAAGTCAGAGAAGTAAGCCAAATTGGCTTTTCAAATATCTCATGGCAACCAACTTCTGTGCCAAGTTTCAGCCAAATCCGTTGACCACAAGTTTTGGCCCCTGGAACACTTTCTCAGACAATGACACTTAAATAGTTCAAACGCAATTAATCTCCAATAGATTTTCAATTCTGTATGGGTTTTTTCGAAGCATATTTCGAGGTTTATACATCTCTGCATGGTGACTTTTGGTCTGCTTGCAGCAATGTAACCAGGCATGGCTTTGTAACCACGTAATAATGTGAGTAGTCAAATGCGCATGCCGCGGACCGCCATGCCCCAACGCTTTTAGGCGGGAACTTTTTTTTTCACGATCTGTAATTCATCCATAGAGAGATTCTAAATATACAAGAAATAAAAGACCCTCTCTCGGAAAACTTCTCATTTTATGTATGTAAACGAAAACTTGAGTAACACTGAGAAGCCACCTACCACGCGCGTCACCTCTGTCCATGCCGCGATGAAACGTATTCTTGTTTTCAGTTTCGGTATGATGGAATTGATCGTCAAATAATCCAACTCAAAGAAATCTTCTCCGTCTATTTCGTTAGCTACATTTGGGTTAAAACACGATAAAAGAGGCAATTATGAAATTTGCTGTTGTATGTACTACCCTCAAGAGGTGGACATCATTTGGATATAGTTCAACTCGGCTTACCTTTGAATGCTTCTATCAGCTCAGTCATGAAACTCTCTTTCCTTTAAAAAGTCCATTATGTCCTCCTTGGTGGAATGTTTTGACAGATCAAGCACTGATGCCATTACAAAAACGGACGAAAAAACCTCTATCGACAGCGGAGAATGTTCACCGGATGGACGTTTCTCACAAACTGAAAGACTTGGCCAGTACAAGTCATAAGAATGACATGTCACAAAAGGACTTTCATTATATATAATTACGTGACCAAACAGCATTATTTTATAACCAAAAGTTCATTGTTTTTTAAAAAAATAAAAGCGGTTTCCGTTAAAGTGTCATTTGGTTAATACCAAAGGAAATTCCAGAGATTGTGCGGTTTTTTGATAAAGCCGGTTTCTATTCAAAACTAAGCTTCAAAGCTCAAGGCCGAGATGTTCAACAAATCAGTAAAAGAATTGAAAAGTGTCACTTCTAGTGCCAGTTCCCACACTAACCTCATAATCACCGAATATCCCGGTCGAAGTGAAAAAAAAAAAAAAAAGAAAACTTTCAAACACTGTGCCGACGTCAATCACCACTGGCGTTAGATCCGGCACACAGATTGGCTGAAATCCATCGCCCTAAACTCATACATAAGGCGACTCAGTTCAGTGTAATCTTGTCAAGCAGCTAGGGACCGATGTTTATTGATCGCAAAAGCACTCAAACATATTAGGTTACGGAAAGCCACAGCCAAAGAAACGAACAGAGGAAGCGGCTGTTTATTATTCGGATGCATTTATCTTACTAATCCTCTATTTACACCATTATCGCCAAGTGCGTTGCATTGTGTATAAACAGAGCACTAATTTAGCTCTCACAGTCCTATTTCACTTATGAAAAGGACTAAATGTTATTTAAAAAACCCACTAGTTCGTTTTCGATGGTCAGGATCATTATCAGAGTTTGTTGGTGATCTTGAGGATGGAAAACGTTCATTATTTTTTTCAGTAACAGTAAATTTTTATTCATTTAGATATCATGTCTCAGTTACAACCAACCGGAATATTTCACTGATGTATATTGTAACTTCCGAATAGTAGTGTTAACAACGTGAATATCTTATCTTTGGCGGGAAAACCTTAGGAAAAGCGGGAAACCCGTCAGGACTATCTCACTAAACTACGGCTACGCGCGCTATGGCGCGCAAACTTAGGTGCCAGATGTGCTCCACTTTTTACTCGTTGACAATGGCTTTGATGCTGAGTCATTTGCTTAAAGTTCACCAAAGTAATCCTGACTTTTTCATCCGAACGTGATTTCGCTGGTTGCCAACGCACTTTCAAGAACGCGCAAACCTACAAAAGCCATCTTAGAAGAGCGCATAAAGAAGTCAATCTTCATCAACCGGTCGTGCGTCGTGAAGACAGTGTAGCAGAAGAAGGCATGGAAATTGTAATTGAATATACACCTCCCGAAGAACACGGAAAAAAGCGGAAAAGAAAATTAAAACACTTGTATTATGACTAATGATTTCGGTCGTTTACACTAATCAAAATAGTCAGAGTTAAATGACTAATCTCTATGGTTAAAACACCTGTTATTAAAGGTTATTTTAACTATTTTAATTTGTTGACAATTTCAACTGTTAGGAATGGTTAAAATGACCATTGTTATTAGTCGTGACTATTTAAAATAGTCATTTTAACTAGTCAGTTTTTACAGTGCAT
>NW_028145517.1:8925000-8962524 GCF_977016875.1 Pavona decussata | reverse complement strand
CAACCGTTCTGTAATCTTTCACTGATATGGTCTGAAATGGCTTTTAGCACGGTATTGGCATGCAGGGTGGGAGGCCTGTGACACCCCTACACCGGGGGGGAACGTGGTGTCCCCCCCCCCCCCCCCGTCTTGTTCAAGTCAACCGTTCTTTAATCTTTCACTGATATGGTCTGAAATGGCTTTTAGCACGGTATTGGCATGCAGGGTGGGAGGCCTGTGACACCCCTACACCGGGGGGAACGTGGTGTCCCCCCCCCCCCCCCCGTCTTGTTCAAGTCAACCGTTCTTTAATCTTTCACTGATATGGTCTGAAATGGCTTTTAGCACGGTATTGGCATGCAGGGTGGGAGGCCTGTGACACCCCTACACCGGGGGGGAACGTGGTGTCCCCCCCCCCCCCCCGTCTTGTTCAAGTCAACCGTTCTGTAATCTTTCACTGATATGGTCTGAAATGGCTTTTAGCACGGTATTGGCATGCAGGGTGGGAGGCCTGTGACACCCCTACACCGGGGGGGAACGTGGTGTCCCCCCCCCCCCCCCCGTCTTGTTCAAGTCAACCGTTCTTTAATCTTTCACTGATATGGTCTGAAATGGCTTTTAGCACGGTATTGGCATGCAGGGTGGGAGGCCTGTGACACCCCTACACCGGGGGGGAACGTGGTGTCCCCCCCCCCCCCCCGTCTTGTTCAAGTCAACCGTTCTTTAATCTTTCACTGATATGGTCTGAAATGGCTTTTAGCACGGTATTGGCATGCAGGGTGGGAGGCCTGTGACACCCCTACACCGGGGGGGAACGTGGTGTCCCCCCCCCCCCCCCGTCTTGTTCAAGTCAACCGTTCTGTAATCTTTCACTGATATGGTCTGAAATGGCTTTTAGCACGGTATTGGCATGCAGGGTGGGAGGCCTGTGACACCCCTACACCGGGGGGGAACGTGGTGTCCCCCCCCCCCCCCCCGTCTTGTTCAAGTCAACCGTTCTTTAATCTTTCACTGATATGGTCTGAAATGGCTTTTAGCACGGTATTGGCATGCAGGGTGGGAGGCCTGTGACACCCCTACACCGGGGGGGAACGTGGTGTCCCCCCCCCCCCCCCGTCTTGTTCAAGTCAACCGTTCTTTAATCTTTCACTGATATGGTCTGAAATGGCTTTTAGCACGGTATTGGCATGCAGGGTGGGAGGCCTGTGACACCCCTACACCGGGGGGGAACGTGGTGTCCCCCCCCCCCCCCCCGTCTTGTTCAAGTCAACCGTTCTGTAATCTTTCACTGATATGGTCTGAAATGGCTTTTAGCACGGTATTGGCATGCAGGGTGGGAGGCCTGTGACACCCCTACACCGGGGGGGAACGTGGTGTCCCCCCCCCCCCCCCGTCTTGTTCAAGTCAACCGTTCTTTAATCTTTCACTGATATGGTCTGAAATGGCTTTTAGCACGGTATTGGCATGCAGGGTGGGAGGCCTGTGACACCCCTACACCGGGGGGGAACGTGGTGTCCCCCCCCCCCCCCCGTCTTGTTCAAGTCAACCGTTCTTTAATCTTTCACTGATATGGTCTGAAATGGCTTTTAGCACGGTATTGGCATGCAGGGTGGGAGGCCTGTGACACCCCTACACCGGGGGGAACGTGGTGTCCCCCCCCCCCCCCCCGTCTTGTTCAAGTCAACCGTTCTGTAATCTTTCACTGATATGGTCTGAAATGGCTTTTAGCACGGTATTGGCATGCAGGGTGGGAGGCCTGTGACACCCCTACACCGGGGGGGAACGTGGTGTCCCCCCCCCCCCCCCGTCTTGTTCAAGTCAACCGTTCTTTAATCTTTCACTGATATGGTCTGAAATGGCTTTTAGCACGGTATTGGCATGCAGGGTGGGAGGCCTGTGACACCCCTACACCGGGGGGGAACGTGGTGTCCCCCCCCCCCCCCCCCGTCTTGTTCAAGTCAACCGTTCTTTAATCTTTCACTGATATGGTCTGAAATGGCTTTTAGCACGGTATTGGCATGCAGGGTGGGAGGCCTGTGACACCCCTACACCGGGGGGGAACGTGGTGTCCCCCCCCCCCCCCCCGTCTTGTTCAAGTCAACCGTTCTTTAATCTTTCACTGATATGGTCTGAAATGGCTTTTAGCACGGTATTGGCATGCAGGGTGGGAGGCCTGTGACACCCCTACACCGGGGGGGAACGTGGTGTCCCCCCCCCCCCCCCCGTCTTGTTCAAGTCAACCGTTCTTTAATCTTTCACTGATATGGTCTGAAATGGCTTTTAGCACGGTATTGGCATGCAGGGTGGGAGGCCTGTGACACCCCTACACCGGGGGGGAACGTGGTGTCCCCCCCCCCCCCCCGTCTTGTTCAAGTCAACCGTTCTTTAATCTTTCACTGATATGGTCTGAAATGGCTTTTAGCACGGTATTGGCATGCAGGGTGGGAGGCCTGTGACACCCCTACACCGGGGGGGAACGTGGTGTCCCCCCCCCCCCCCCCGTCTTGTTCAAGTCAACCGTTCTTTAATCTTTCACTGATATGGTCTGAAATGGCTTTTAGCACGGTATTGGCATGCAGGGTGGGAGGCCTGTGACACCCCTACACCGGGGGGGAACGTGGTGTCCCCCCCCCCCCCCCGTCTTGTTCAAGTCAACCGTTCTGTAATCTTTCACTGATATGGTCTGAAATGGCTTTTAGCACGGTATTGGCATGCAGGGTGGGAGGCCTGTGACACCCCTACACCGGGGGGGAACGTGGTGTCCCCCCCCCCCCCCCCGTCTTGTTCAAGTCAACCGTTCTGTAATCTTTCACTGATATGGTCTGAAATGGCTTTTAGCACGGTATTGGCATGCAGGGTGGGAGGCCTGTGACACCCCTACACCGGGGGGGAACGTGGTGTCCCCCCCCCCCCCCCCCGTCTTGTTCAAGTCAACCGTTCTTTAATCTTTCACTGATATGGTCTGAAATGGCTTTTAGCACGGTATTGGCATGCAGGGTGGGAGGCCTGTGACACCCCTACACCGGGGGGGAACGTGGTGTCCCCCCCCCCCCCCCCGTCTTGTTCAAGTCAACCGTTCTTTAATCTTTCACTGATATGGTCTGAAATGGCTTTTAGCACGGTATTGGCATGCAGGGTGGGAGGCCTGTGACACCCCTACACCGGGGGGGAACGTGGTGTCCCCCCCCCCCCCCCCGTCTTGTTCAAGTCAACCGTTCTGTAATCTTTCACTGATATGGTCTGAAATGGCTTTTAGCACGGTATTGGCATGCAGGGTGGGAGGCCTGTGACACCCCTACACCGGGGGGGAACGTGGTGTCCCCCCCCCCCCCCCCCGTCTTGTTCAAGTCAACCGTTCTTTAATCTTTCACTGATATGGTCTGAAATGGCTTTTAGCACGGTATTGGCATGCAGGGTGGGAGGCCTGTGACACCCCTACACCGGGGGGGAACGTGGTGTCCCCCCCCCCCCCCCCGTCTTGTTCAAGTCAACCGTTCTTTAATCTTTCACTGATATGGTCTGAAATGGCTTTTAGCACGGTATTGGCATGCAGGGTGGGAGGCCTGTGACACCCCTACACCGGGGGGGAACGTGGTGTCCCCCCCCCCCCCCCCGTCTTGTTCAAGTCAACCGTTCTGTAATCTTTCACTGATATGGTCTGAAATGGCTTTTAGCACGGTATTGGCATGCAGGGTGGGAGGCCTGTGACACCCCTACACCGGGGGGGAACGTGGTGTCCCCCCCCCCCCCCCCCGTCTTGTTCAAGTCAACCGTTCTTTAATCTTTCACTGATATGGTCTGAAATGGCTTTTAGCACGGTATTGGCATGCAGGGTGGGAGGCCTGTGACACCCCTACACCGGGGGGGAACGTGGTGTCCCCCCCCCCCCCCCCCGTCTTGTTCAAGTCAACCGTTCTTTAATCTTTCACTGATATGGTCTGAAATGGCTTTTAGCACGGTATTGGCATGCAGGGTGGGAGGCCTGTGACACCCCTACACCGGGGGGGAACGTGGTGTCCCCCCCCCCCCCCCCGTCTTGTTCAAGTCAACCGTTCTGTAATCTTTCACTGATATGGTCTGAAATGGCTTTTAGCACGGTATTGGCATGCAGGGTGGGAGGCCTGTGACACCCCTACACCGGGGGGGAACGTGGTGTCCCCCCCCCCCCCCCCCGTCTTGTTCAAGTCAACCGTTCTTTAATCTTTCACTGATATGGTCTGAAATGGCTTTTAGCACGGTATTGGCATGCAGGGTGGGAGGCCTGTGACACCCCTACACCGGGGGGGAACGTGGTGTCCCCCCCCCCCCCCCGTCTTGTTCAAGTCAACCGTTCTTTAATCTTTCACTGATATGGTCTGAAATGGCTTTTAGCACGGTATTGGCATGCAGGGTGGGAGGCCTGTGACACCCCTACACCGGGGGGGAACGTGGTGTCCCCCCCCCCCCCCCCGTCTTGTTCAAGTCAACCGTTCTTTAATCTTTCACTGATATGGTCTGAAATGGCTTTTAGCACGGTATTGGCATGCAGGGTGGGAGGCCTGTGACACCCCTACACCGGGGGGGAACGTGGTGTCCCCCCCCCCCCCCCGTCTTGTTCAAGTCAACCGTTCTGTAATCTTTCACTGATATGGTCTGAAATGGCTTTTAGCACGGTATTGGCATGCAGGGTGGGAGGCCTGTGACACCCCTACACCGGGGGGGAACGTGGTGTCCCCCCCCCCCCCCCCGTCTTGTTCAAGTCAACCGTTCTTTAATCTTTCACTGATATGGTCTGAAATGGCTTTTAGCACGGTATTGGCATGCAGGGTGGGAGGCCTGTGACACCCCTACACCGGGGGGGAACGTGGTGTCCCCCCCCCCCCCCCGTCTTGTTCAAGTCAACCGTTCTTTAATCTTTCACTGATATGGTCTGAAATGGCTTTTAGCACGGTATTGGCATGCAGGGTGGGAGGCCTGTGACACCCCTACACCGGGGGGGAACGTGGTGTCCCCCCCCCCCCCCCCCGTCTTGTTCAAGTCAACCGTTCTGTAATCTTTCACTGATATGGTCTGAAATGGCTTTTAGCACGGTATTGGCATGCAGGGTGGGAGGCCTGTGACACCCCTACACCGGGGGGGAACGTGGTGTCCCCCCCCCCCCCCCCCGTCTTGTTCAAGTCAACCGTTCTTTAATCTTTCACTGATATGGTCTGAAATGGCTTTTAGCACGGTATTGGCATGCAGGGTGGGAGGCCTGTGACACCCCTACACCGGGGGGGAACGTGGTGTCCCCCCCCCCCCCCCGTCTTGTTCAAGTCAACCGTTCTTTAATCTTTCACTGATATGGTCTGAAATGGCTTTTAGCACGGTATTGGCATGCAGGGTGGGAGGCCTGTGACACCCCTACACCGGGGGGGAACGTGGTGTCCCCCCCCCCCCCCCCCGTCTTGTTCAAGTCAACCGTTCTGTAATCTTTCACTGATATGGTCTGAAATGGCTTTTAGCACGGTATTGGCATGCAGGGTGGGAGGCCTGTGACACCCCTACACCGGGGGGGAACGTGGTGTCCCCCCCCCCCCCCCCGTCTTGTTCAAGTCAACCGTTCTTTAATCTTTCACTGATATGGTCTGAAATGGCTTTTAGCACGGTATTGGCATGCAGGGTGGGAGGCCTGTGACACCCCTACACCGGGGGGGAACGTGGTGTCCCCCCCCCCCCCCCCCGTCTTGTTCAAGTCAACCGTTCTTTAATCTTTCACTGATATGGTGAAATGGCTTTTAGCACGGTATTGGCATGCAGGGTGGGAGGCCTGTGACACCCCTACACCGGGGGGGAACGTGGTGTCCCCCCCCCCCCCCCGTCTTGTTCAAGTCAACCGTTCTGTAATCTTTCACTGATATGGTCTGAAATGGCTTTTAGCACGGTATTGGCATGCAGGGTGGGAGGCCTGTGACACCCCTACACCGGGGGGGAACGTGGTGTCCCCCCCCCCCCCCCCGTCTTGTTCAAGTCAACCGTTCTGTAATCTTTCACTGATATGGTCTGAAATGGCTTTTAGCACGGTATTGGCATGCAGGGTGGGAGGCCTGTGACACCCCTACACCGGGGGGGAACGTGGTGTCCCCCCCCCCCCCCCCGTCTTGTTCAAGTCAACCGTTCTTTAATCTTTCACTGATATGGTCTGAAATGGCTTTTAGCACGGTATTGGCATGCAGGGTGGGAGGCCTGTGACACCCCTACACCGGGGGGGAACGTGGTGTCCCCCCCCCCCCCCGTCTTGTTCAAGTCAACCGTTCTTTAATCTTTCACTGATATGGTCTGAAATGGCTTTTAGCACGGTATTGGCATGCAGGGTGGGAGGCCTGTGACACCCCTACACCGGGGGGGAACGTGGTGTCCCCCCCCCCCCCCCCCGTCTTGTTCAAGTCAACCGTTCTGTAATCTTTCACTGATATGGTCTGAAATGGCTTTTAGCACGGTATTGGCATGCAGGGTGGGAGGCCTGTGACACCCCTACACCGGGGGGGAACGTGGTGTCCCCCCCCCCCCCCCCGTCTTGTTCAAGTCAACCGTTCTTTAATCTTTCACTGATATGGTCTGAAATGGCTTTTAGCACGGTATTGGCATGCAGGGTGGGAGGCCTGTGACACCCCTACACCGGGGGGGAACGTGGTGTCCCCCCCCCCCCCCCCCGTCTTGTTCAAGTCAACCGTTCTTTAATCTTTCACTGATATGGTCTGAAATGGCTTTTAGCACGGTATTGGCATGCAGGGTGGGTCTGATTTTTACTACACTACTATTGGGTGTGAGATTGACTGAGGAACGTTTTATTATAAAGTCGGGGCTGAGCGAACGTGCACGGTTTACAAGCATTTTAATTTAACGGAGATCGATCCTTAAGAGATTGCGTACGGTTCACAGAGTAAACAAGTCTCTCAGATTCGTTTTGGATAGTACTCTTGCCTGAACTGAGGCTCTCTCTCTCTCTTAGATTTTCTCGTTCGATTGTCGAGTGTTCGTTGCAAGCTTCTTTTTTTTTTATTACATAGGTTGCAGTCCTAAATATTTACATGTGGAAAACATAAAAGTCAATTTTCATTGAAATCGAGGTCGAGCGAAAGGCTTAGGCGAGATTTTGTTTATTAGATTGGACGAGCGTGCGTTGTGGTTTGACTGTGGTACAAGAATGAAGGTACCCTTTGCATTGTGGGTAATGGCGGACTTTTTTGACGGGGAACACACGGTCCCAAAGGTTAAGAAAAATTTTATAAGTCTAAAACCAACTCTTCATTTTCCCAATTCGAGCACGACATAAGTTGGCAAATGGGCCACAACTCACGGTAATACCGGCTAAACTAAAGATTACCGTGGACAGGAATATTGAAGAGTTGCTGATAAACTTTCCGCCTGGATCGATCCACCAGCTATCGCCGAAGTAATAGCGCTTAAAAGCTCTTTCAACGATGGAAGGATGGAAGACACGTTTCGTTTCTTTGAAAGGTGCCAGTGACTTGCGGGTTTCCGGACTTAATGATGCCCATTTACCACCAGGCGGTCAAAAAATCAACAATAACTAAGCGACATAAATACGACATCGAACCGCTACGGATCTTTATTAACATAAGCAAACCTGCCCGCCAAAAACGACACAATGGTCCTGCAAAATTATTCTTTTCCAGATTCCCTCTTCTTTGCATCCGTGGAGGAAAATAAGCACGCACAAGGAAAACTAAGGCAAGTTTCACCGAGGTTATTTACACTTCCAAATGAGTAAGTCAGTAACCATTCAAATCTTGAATGGTGACTTACTCATTTGGAATTAACTTAATTAACTCTACCTTTTACCCTTAACTTCTGGCCCCTGTTGTTCAAAGAGCGGATAACTCTATCCAGTGGATAAATCGCTATTCAGCAGATAAAATGTACTCCAACCAATACATTGTATCTACTGGATTAGCGACCTATTCTCTGGATACAGTTATCCACTCTTAGTTTTTATTCAATATTACAAATATAAAAGGTTTCTTTTACAGGTCACAGGTCACAAATACTGCTCACTGTGATAATTGTATACAACCAAGCTAAACAGAGTTTCCTAGCCCTAACACCATACTAAAAAGGTAATATTTTGGGATTAGGGGATGCTTACACAATGCTTACATACTAGTACAACATTGACCTGCGGAATGTGACCTGCAAAATATACCTGTCCAACAGTAAATGCATCTGTTGTTCATTCCCAACATAAAACAACCAAGGATAGCTATGCCCAGAATTTGTATAGTGTGGCAATTCAGTAGTCCCTCACTGCACTGCAGGCTGCTCTGTTGTATGAAATGGTCTTCATTTTTGCAGAGCCTGAGGATGAAATTCTAAAGTGTGACTATCCAAACAAAAGCGAGCAAGCAGTACTTTCCCATACGATTATTTGCCAATCTGAGCAAGGTGGTTCTAGAATCTGTGGAAATTGTAAAGTGGGCTCATTAAAATCACAGCTACTGAGCAATACATTCCTGTGGTACTGTTTATTGCAAAGTATCAAGTGATTCTAACTTTTGAGGTTGTTGATAAAATCCTTAAGTGCAACCATTTCAATAACTGCCACTGAGCAGCACTTCCCTTTGTTGCTGTTTATTATGCTGCATCAAGTGGTTTTAACTTTTTGAGTCTGTGGATAAAATTCTAAAGTGTGACCATTTAAATGTTAAATCACTTTGTGTAATGCAACAAGAGGAAAGCGACTACCATAGAAAACCCTGCAATACATGATATGGAACAACATGATAAATTAGGAGTTACACAACAGTGACTGAAAATTTACATCCCATGTACAACAAAAGTTGTGCGAGGCTAATAACTGCTTATATGTTATTACATAAACGAGGAAAGGGAGTTATACTCAATACACGAGTAGAAATAGTAAATCTGTTTAAAGCTCTTGTACTCCCTAAGATCAATTATCCACTTCCAGTGTATGGTGCTAGCGTGGTAGACTTAAATAGTATCCAGTGCTTACTCAGGCAGTGTTTTAAAAGGCATTTTATTTTAGAGCCAGTTGACATCCACAAACCACAGTCAACTCTCTCGCAAGCAACAACCCTTGGGGCACAACAAAGTGGTTGCTTATGATGGTCGCTCATGGAAAATATCAACAAAATAAGCCTAATACTGGCTTGATTAATTTATTACATAAAAATATTACCTAAGAAGCTAAAATTAGGCAAAAAGAAACTAATTAATTTGATTTTTGCACATCTATTCATTCTTCTGATGAAACTTTGTTTAACATTTTAGAACAGATCACTGTAACAATTCCTGTTTACCCATAAGTTCTAATTATAGACATCTCCTCTGTCTGTAAACTGTTATCTGTCAGCAGTCCGGGGTAGTGTCATTAAAAATTGAACTTTTGTCTTTTCTGATTAATGATTTACAAACAATCATACGTGATTATGTTGGGTGGTCACTCAACGGAAACAGACAACCAAAGAATTTGTGTAATTTCTGGCTTAAAAGGTGGTCCCGGTTCCTTAAGAAATTTGAGTGGTGGGAGCTTACGAGATAGCTCTTGAAACAGTATTTAAATGAGAAACAAAACAGTTGTTTATGAAGTGGTTGCTAACAGGAGGTGGTCGCTTACGAGAAGTGCCCATTATGAGAGAGTTGACTGTATTAAAAAAATGCCCCCATTTAAGCTTTTTAATAAAATAAAAAAACACATGCATCCACTGTATTTCTTTTTAAATTACCAGCAATAAAAGAATCATCTGAATGGCTTTGGTGTCAGTCAAGCCAAGTGCCTAGGGTAAATGCTGAACATTATAAGAAGTTATTTTAATAGATTGGTTTCTTGATATAAATTAGTTCTTTGATGTAGATATTAGTTAACTGTTAGTTCTTGTAAGGGAAAAAAGATTGATTAATTTGTCTTTTTTCAGAGTACAAATGGTAAACCTGAGTTACTAACATGGAAGAAATCCTCACCTGCGGTAAGTCCAGTAAGAAAGAAGAGGGAGGTGTTGAAAAATGATAATGAAAAGTGAATCAGTGTTGATGAAGACGTCAATTGTGTGTAGTGTGAGTTTTTCATGTGCTCCGTTGAAGCTGTCATGCTCTCAAGCAAACTTGAACTTGATCCAGTTTTCTTGTAACAATGAACAGCATGAAAATGACTAATTGAAGTCAAGTTCAGTCTGTAATTCTACAAGTGATTGTCCTATCTGTTCAATTTTGAGAGTAATTATTAGTGAGGTGGAAGTTTTGTACATATAAATAAATTATGATGACAGATTGATCTGGATGGCTTGAAGAACCTGCATTAAATATACACAATTCAAGTTTTTTAAAAAAATCTTTTGGATAAGGAAAAGACAACAATAATTGTTGAGATACATGATACAAAAAAATTATTCTGAGTACAGATAATGACATCTGCTGTACATAAATACTCACATGCACTATTCTGTAATCCTTGTTCCCAAATCATTGCTGGTGGTAGCTAATAATATTCAAGAATTTTGATCTCGTCAGTCCTTAATAACCACTGTTCCATTTTGCTCAGTTCAGATGATCATACCAAGGACTTAAGAAAACTCATCCAACAATCAAATGGCACCTTAGTAGCCTTTATTTGTTAAGATATTTTTTTGCACATGACAGTTGTTTGGATCTAGATGTTAGTTACAAAGTGATTATGACAGAAATCTGTCAAAACAAGTTTCACAGAGCAAAAATTGTGATTCTCCTTTTAGTAATAACACTGTTGTCATCCAACTCTTACTTTGCAGTTCCAAAAAAAATATCCTTACTCATCCCAAGGAAGGTTTTTTGTTTTGCACCCACTCTCCTTCCATTAAATTCTAGTTTAGATCCATACTTTGCTTCTAAAAGTTTTGCTTTTTTAGCACCAACACCCCAAGAGGTGGGGATAGATTTTTTTCTGGAACTGCACCTGCGCATTCATTTACTTTTTTTGATCTTCAAACTGGTAGACAAGAGGAATCCAGGTTATTATAATAAAGTGCTGAAAACCTAAGCGTAGAAAGAAAATGTCTTAATTTATGACCACTGTATGGTAAATGCAAAAGTCAGTTGCTAAATTGAGTAATAATCAATTAAATTTATATTACTGTGTTCAATGTCACATAAATTATCATCACATAATTTGCACGTTTGAATAACATTTAATACACAAGGCATCCAATCTGCATTAATGTTTAAATAAAATTACATTAATGCATGAAATGACAGCACTGAGACATACTTTGACAGACCGATAGAACCATTCTTTATCAGTTAATACAACAGTAATGGTATCAAAAATATGCCTAAACATTTGTCAACAAGTTAATGTCACTTTCTTGACACAATGGTTTACCATAACAACAGAGTAAATTGTTAAAATACACCTCATTTGCTTATAACTCTAAAACAAGCTCAATGATCCCATTTTTTACACAGAGCTGCCGATAAATAAAAATTTGGCAAAGTTGCAAAAAATTATTCAGAAGAGTTCAGAGCCACCTTAAATTTTTAAAAACTTACGGTGAAGAATTATTGTGAATTATTGCTAAAAAAATTATTGTGGAATGTGCGAAACATCACCAAGGCAAGAACAGCCCCCAGGAGAGAGCCCGTGGCAGAGTTAATCCAATGTCATTTTACCCTATATGAGCCTCTTTGCCACTGCCTACAACAACAAGTCATTCGCAACGTCTTCAAATCCAACCCAACACTTAGGTCACACTTAATGCGACCTAAGGACACCGTCGATCTGGCTAAACAAGATGGCTCGGATTACAGAATTCCCTATGAGTGCGGAATCTACATCGGGGAAACAGGGAGATCTATGCATGAGACTACACCGTGAGAAAATGCTAATACACTTTTTATTATTGTATCTAGCACGATGAACAATAACCTGTTTCTCGAGATATTATCATTTTGACAAACAAAGAAATTACAAACAAGACACAATAAAATAATTTAAATTTATTTACAAAGAAAAAGTTGCGAGGAGACCGAAAAGAAACTAGAAAGTTTTTCTTATTTTATTTTTTATTAGCTTTATGTAACACTAACAATGCAAACACTTAACACTTAAGGATGGTGCCTACTATTGTTACTACGCATACGTTCTGTGCATCTCGAGATACTCAGGTTTCCTATGGGTGGTGCCTGCTAATACAGGAATATTTTTGCGCAGTTTAAAACTATGCGGAGAAGGTAGAACTTAGCAAACGCTTTTGGTATCTCGAAAGAAAATTGGGGGTAACCATGCATTTTTCAGCGATAATAAAGCTTCAATTTAGGAATAAATCCCATACATTGCTTCATATTTTGGTGCTTTTTGGAGATATTATTGCTTAATTATCTCCGAAAAATGCGTGGCTACCCCCAATTCTTGTTTTGGATTCCAATAGGCCTTCCTAAGATCTGCTTTTCGCGCATAGTCATAAACCACACAAAAATACTTCGATATTAGTAGGCATCGTCCTTAACTAACACTTATTGCGATAACGTACAGTACTGACTGTACTTACAGTATATGCAGAGTGGCAGTGTACGAAGTTGACTTAATGATGAGGAGATCAAACAATAAATTCATAATGCTAATTTGAAAACTCACTAGAAACACACAACATGTCACTGTGGTAGGTTGAACTGCTGATTCAAAATAGAATCCTCCTTGCTGACATGAAAATCGGTGTTAGTACAATACAGAAGAGTACAAACAAATCACAACATCAAACACATAACTAATCCCAACATTGCAAGTGTTGTCCTGTCTTTATATCCAAGATCAGTTGAATAAATGTCTCCTTCAAATTAACGCCTCCTTTTAGGGTCAATTTTGGTGTTTCTAATCAATCGTATGATTTCAGACCAAATTGCACTCCACTCAGTCCAATTTCCATTATTTATAGCAAATTCCAGCCAAATCTTGAAGTGAAATCATTCTCCGATCTGGCACAATGAAACGTTGGATTTTTCCTGTTGAAGTGAAACTTTTTGCTCGCTTAACGTTCTAAAATGAACAAAAAAATCAGCAGTGGAATAAAAAGAATGTTTATTCTCCAAACAGGCAATATTCTTGTGATTTTGCTGGTTTGCTGTTTTGCAAGAATTTTTTTTCATGCAGTGACAATCACCATTTAACTCAATACTGCTAACTTCAGAGCAGTCTTTTCAGCTCAGTTTTTTGGTCCATGTTCATTATTTCCCTTGGAGGTTTTTTTTTAGTTTAGGATTTCCCTTGTAGTTTTATTTTCTAATTTCGTCCCATTTTGCTTCAATTAAGAAAATTCTATTCTTACCTAAAATAGTCAAACAAAAGTCTCACAACACTGTTGGTTGTCATAAATTACTGACATGTTTTCTAATTACTTTAATAATAATTTATTTTAGCATTAATTTCTGACAATCTTGACAATGAACAAACAGAAATTTTTTAAACAATAGGATATAATGGCAAATACTAAGATATGTGAGTATTTTTAACTGAAGGTCCTTGCAAAGATTGTTGAAGAGACTGACTGCCTAAGAATTGGCCACATAATTGGGATAAAAATTTTGATTTCCTTCAAAATTTCTCCACAAAACAAGGTTGATGTGCAATAAAGGAAAACGCATTTCTTTGGTTTTTATGGTGGATAATAGTCAAGATTCTAAGGCGAATGTCATCGATCCCCGAAACTCTCAAATTTATAATGGCCTTTCATAAAGCAAAAAATTAGCTTTCTTTTGGATGCTTGCTGCCTAGCGTATATTTAGCGTAGGAACATAAGAATTACATCAGCGATAGATACCTCTTAATATACTTTAAAAAAATGGTAAAATCAAACCAGAGTATGTAAAATTACTAAAATAACAGTCACTTGAACAGGAAATTGTCAAACCCATTTGCACTGATTACGGCCTACAGAAATGCAAAGACCTTGGGTTTCAGGACACACAGATCCTTAGAATTTACAATATCAGGTATACCATTCCTGTATACAAGGCATTTGAAATAATAATAATGAAGTTAAAGTGGGGCCCTTGTTAGAGGAACAGAGGGGGGAGTGGGTATTTCCTGGAATAAGATAGGTAAAATAAACCATTACGGTAAAAGTGTGTTCTCTGATAAAAGAGTACAGTACATTTAGGCATTACCATCACCTCCCACACTCCAATCCATGTAAGTTCCGTCGAGTGTCTTTATAGGTGTTGGTACTTCCTTATATGGCGTTGAAGATAAGAGGCTGGTGATAGTTAACTTGGCTTTCTATCTGGCATTCCTGGTAGACAATGTTTCCTTCATAAATGACAATGCAGAAACAAATATTTCTACCTTAATAAGTAAAGACACCAGTATATTACATTCTTTTATATATGACCAACCTTTTAGCACACGTATATAGTACGTGTTGCAACTTTCACAAATAGGAGGGTCCTCTTCTGAAAAACTTTGCAGTCAGTCGCCCTCTTCAGGTTCTCTCTATGTTGATTGTACAGATTGCTTAACCAAGTTACACAAAAAAAAAAACAAGGTAAATAACCATGTGCGTATGTAACACAAGAACTGTACTTTGTCGATCTAACTTCTACAGTGATAAACTTTCAAGTCTGAATAATTGTGTGTTTTAAAAGTAGTATATATGGTACTTACGGGAGCCTACTTGTGCTTTTTCACCAAACAAAGTGTAAATCTCCCTCGAAGTTTTGAAGTTGATTACAATTCCTTCTTCAATTTTTTAAACTTCCCTTTATGCTCAGGGTATTGACAAGGCTGTTGACAAGGCTGTTCCTGTGTTTTGGGCTCACAGTCATCTCTTTAACATTGCTTGCAACAATTAGGTCGATCTCAGTCACATTTTCGCGTGACAAGTGACATCTGCGAAGGTGATAACTAATTTCATGCATACATTTGCGGAGAAAAATTATTTCTTCTTCGCTTCTATTTGGCCCACAATGCCCGTATAAGATTACAGAAAAAGAGATTTTTCTCTTTGGACATGATCATGCTAGCATAATTGCTTTGCAAGCATTTTCATATCGATTGTCCATTGACTTACTCAGTTACGAAGTTTGTTGATGCGGTCAGCGGCAGTAATTTGAAAATAGTACGTTCGTCATGTGCCCATACACGACGAACCTGCCTGAAAACGAACAAATATGGCTGCTGGTTCTTCCAACTTAATTGCTCGATTGTCTTTCTTTCTTTTTGACGCTACTGGTGTATTCTTTAACCAGAAAAATTGTTGGTACGATGGTAATTGTTGGTAATTCATCGGACTTACTCAAAGAAACTGAGTATTTTGGGATAAAATGACAGTCACACAAGACTAGGGAATTGGATCGAACCCCACTGGTCACAACAGTCGACCGATGGCTTCCGGATCGGTGAGTCCTCACACTTTCTTGTGTATATAAATGTTAAACAATACCTCGACAATAGTAATTAGTCACTATTGTATTTTTACCGAGGCATTGCCGCGTCTAATTCAACGCGGCTTTCGGTTGCTTTCGTATTTGCCGCGTCGCCATTTTCGTACGCGTCACACCGCGGTGAATTCGCGGCAATCACGATCGGCAAAGACGAGGTTTTACCGCGTGCAAATGGTCCAATAGTTTCGAGCGGTACTATATGTTGTCTTTTCTATTGTGCGTGATCATTACAAATGGGATTGATAAAGATCTCTGCGGAACTGATTTCAGACAGGATAGAAAAAACGGTTTAAATAATAAACAACCGAACTAGTTTTTCTTCACGGATTTGTGAAATATTCAAGTGCATTGTCATCATCTATCCCGTTTTCTCGGCCTGAAAAATCAATAATTTCCGCCTCCCGCCATGAGAATGACGAACTTCCCGTTTCCCGCCCACTCCTAACCTGGCATCTTGCATCCCTTCTTAAAATTTTCTTTCAACCCGACAACGAAAAAAGGCCTATCCTGCATCCCGCTAATCCAATGTTAGGCCCCCATCTAGTAAAGGGTTCGATTGTTAACTAGGATAACTGTACAGGCCCGAAAATGATCAGCCGACAAGAAATGATCCCCAACTTGGACCACAAATGATCCTCAGAAGGGAAATGATCCTTAAATTGGACCGCTTATGATCCGAGGTTAACCGCAAATGATCCGTGATCGCTTTAACATCAATATAGAATGGAATGGACTTAAATTTGGACAGTTGATTTAAACTTTATAGACTCCCTAGTTTTTCTTAATAAGACCAGTCATTATATTTAAAACATCTGCATGCAAATTTCAAAGCTTTAAATTTTATAATGAAGCAGCTTGCAGTGCAACAAACAGGAACATACATGTATTTAATTTACTTACATGTATACCATTACAACGTCTAAAATGTGCACAAATTGTACGAAACTCCTCATTTTTCAAATAGCACTAACAATTTACAAAATACATTTTAAGATTACTGCCATGTTTCGCGAGTGCCTTCAGGGAAATCTAACGTACGCGCGCTGCTTTCGATAAAACAACGGAAAACTATATATCACTGTAAAGCTGATAAATTGAAGTTTGCGAAAATATCAATGTTTTTTTATTTTGTTGGATAAATAAGCGCTCAGAGGCCTGCAAACTCAATACTAGCGACGTGTACTTAACTGAATTACCCACACAACCAAACAGACTGCACAATATCAATCAGGAGATAATAGGCTAACAAAGTGTGTCAGACTTTTTCTTTATTCCTATTGGTTTGTGAGAAAAGCCATCCTAAAGATGAACAATGGAAAATTTTTGTAGTCCCGTCAGATGTTAACACGTCAGGGGAAAAATATTTTGAATTTCGTAAAAGCCTGACCCACTTTGATGCATTAATATCTGATGACCATTTCAGCCAAATTTCCTAGAAATCTGGCAAATCTACATACCCTATTAATTCATTTGAAGATGGGTAATTCGCGCAAAAACAAAAGCCGGGTTTTCGGCCTTGAAACATTTTCCGAGTTTTCGCACCTCATCAAAATACTTGTCAACGCGCTCACGCCACCGGCCAATCAAACACAAAGAAGCATTCCCTGGGGAGTTCTGTTAGCATTTAGTGTTACTGTAATATGTAAAGCGATTTCTTTATGGGAAAAGTTAAGTCTGGCGCGAGAGAGCCACCAGCAAAACCAAAACAAAGAAGAAAACGGCAGATAGACGCAGAACATGAAACTGGCAGCCCCAGCGGAATTGACACGAGACACGCACTTCTCACTGCTATCAGTACACGAGGCTGCGCGATGAGGTTTGCTGCTTATTTTCAGCCGGTCAACAACGGCGAAAGTGGCTGGATTGTCGCCGGCATCTTCGATTTCGGACTCTGAACTGATGTTCGACTCTCCACTATCCGATTTCTCGTCCTCGAATTTCTCTACTGCCGAGGCAGTTATAGAAAATCTGACTGGTTGTACCAAGAACCCTTGTCGCTCTTCGCCAGCTGAAGTTTTTTGGCTTCGTCAAATGATTTTTCGACCTTCTTTGGGCCCGGTTTATTCTTAACTGTCACCCAAGGCGACTTTTCTAGTTTTGCTTTCTTCATGAAAACCTTTTACGCGATGCTTGAATCCAAAATGGAACGCTGTTTCACAGCAAAATTTTACATACAACGCCGTGACATGCGATGAACACGATGTAGACAAAAATATGCAAATTTGCCGGTAATTCGAGATCGCGGGTAAATTTTGCCGCGTAATACCTCAACACAGTCCCGCATAAATTGGATTATGACACCTTCACTCGCTCACCGCTTTTTCTACAAAACTTTGTTTTTCAGATAGCTCGCGTTCTTTTTAAGATTTCTAACGGCTGTTTTCACGAAACTTTGCATCCCTTTCTTGTTTCAACAATTATCTAAAAAAATTTATTTGATAAAAATTCGACCTTCCTTCCCTATTGTCGGGAAAGAAGCACTGATGTGCGTGACGTAGAATATTAACTTGGAAATTTGATGAACAATGTCACGAAATAGTAACGCGAGCAATACTTTAAAATTAGTGAGCAAAGCAGATTGCACAATTGTACTCCGGGAAAGTCCGAAGTTAATACACTGCATGACAATGATGTAACTGCAAGCGTAGACCCGCGTAGTATTAAGCTAAATAAGGAAGAGAAACGCGTGTAATTGTGTAATTGAAATCAAATTTAGTAGCATTACAATAGTATAGCCTTGGGATTATACTGTGCTCGTGATTGTAGTAAAAATACTTGTTGCGCAAATAGAACCTAGAAAATCTTAGTACAATTGTAATGTAAGATCAGATCGATTAAGAACGAATTGTGAACGGAACTGTGCATCGCGAATATTGTAGATTGGATCAGAGATTGTCAGATTGTGAATGTTAAATAAATCTTCAGAAAAGGAAAGAATTACAGTCCTCTTCAGTTTGTGAACCGGCAAGTGCGGAGTTCATGAAAGATTCCGCGACACTTGGTCAGTTCGAGCCGGATTGGAAATGACCGCGGAGGTTGGAAAAAAGAAAAAGCGACGAGGAGGCCATCGATTGTACCTTGCTGGAATCCTCCCAGATGTAGAAGCCAGTCTTGAACATTACACCGTGGAAAGGAAGGCAGAGCTGGCGAAATGGAAACACACGCTAAACGAGCAGTTGGAAAAGATAGCGCCCCTCGACTTAGAGATCCTGGCCTTGATGGGAGACGACGAAAAGGTGACGGAGGAGGATATGGCCAGTGAGATAGACGAGAGCAGCCGTCTTGCGTCGGACATAAAGTGCAAGTTGGCTGCGATCGAAGAACTGTTAACCGCACCGCAAATACCACAAGTACAAAATGTACCGCAGCACCAGAATTCGCCGCCAATGCAGACCGGACAAGCAAGCCAGCATAAATCCGTCCGAGCGAGACTGCCGAAACTGGAGGTGCGTAAATTTGACGGAAAAGTGCACGAGTGGCAAGAGTTTTGGGACTCGTTTGAGAGCGCCATACATCGAAATGACATGCTAGAAAACGTCGACAAGTTTTCTTATCTTAGAGGTTTGCTTGTGGGACCGGCCAGATCGGCGATCGCGGGTTTCGCTTTAACGTCCGCAAACTATCAAGCAGCGGTGGAACTGTTGAACAAACGATATGGAAAGAAGGAGGCGATCCAGCGAGCGTACGTGAATGAACTTTTGAATGTTCAGCCTGTATACAACGAGAGAGACGCGCCGAGACTTCGGAGCTTGTACGATTTCCTGGAGACCAAACACAGAGCCTTGCAAGCACTTGGAGTAGACGAGACCACTTATTCAGCGATAGTTGTACCATCTGTCCTGGAAAAATTGCCGCAGACGCTGCGTTTGACCATTACGCGAGGTAAAGATCATCATCAGTGGAACTTGAGAGACTTGTTGGAAGGCCTGGAACAAGAAGTAGAATTACGAGAAGAGTACAATGACAGCGCACGTCAAAAGAACTCGGCTGGAGACTTCCGGAGAAAAAACAATGTAGCCACACTGTATGCAGGAAACACACGGAAAGCGGCGAAAGAAACGAACTGTGCCTTCTGTTTAGGAGAGCATCCACACGAAGACTGCAGAAAGGTCCAGGACATCGAGGAGCGTAAGCAATTGTTGTTTAAATACGGTAGATGCTTTAAATGTTTAAGAAAGGGACATTTATCCAAAGACTGTACTGATCGTAGTGTAACATGTAAGCGTTGTAATTGTAAACATCATTCGGCGATTTGCATCGCCTCCCAAGGGAATTTAAGAACGACAGAAATCGGAACCCAAGGGGCCCAGGGTGGTGCAGAACTAGTGGGAAATAGTATGCACGTCGGGACTGGGAACAGTGTAGCCTTACAAACGGCTCAGGCTCAACTAGCGGGGAAGGGTCGCGCTAGAATTAGAGTGCTTTTTGATTCGGCTAGTCATAAGTCCTTTGTCACTTCCCGCGCGGTAGAATCGTTCGGATTGCGATCTGTTAGAAGGGAATGGTTGACTGTTAACACCTTTGGCCAAAGGGCTACTGGATCAAACCAGCGGGATGTAGTTGAAATAGATTTGACCCCAGTGGGTGGGGGGAAGGTTATGCGCATCGAAGCTTTTGTTGTTCCCGAAATTTCGCGCGTGCAGAACGAACATCTGGAAATTGCGCGTAAGGACTACCCGCATTTGGCGCAAATATGGCTGTCCGACGTTTGCAAGGGAAGCGAACAGTTAGAGATAGATGTATTGATAGGGGCAGACTATTTGTGGAGTTTTCAGACAGGCAAGATAGTCCGGAGGGAGGTAGACGAGCCAGTCGCAGTAGAGACAGAGTTAGGATGGGTTCTCTCCGGACCCTTGACATTTAAACAGCCAGCAGATAGACCGCAGGAAGTTAACGTAAATTTTGTTGGCAGAGACAGTGTATCATTAGAGAGTTTAGAAGAGAATGTCCAAAGGTTGTGGGACTTAGAAACCCTAGGAATTAAAGAGAGTGATGGAGTGTATGAAGAGTTTGTAGACAGTATTGCCTTCAACGGTAATAGGTATTCAGTTAAGCTCCCCTGGAAGGAAGGTCAGGATAGTTTGCCAAGCAATTACGAGTTGAGTTTGTCGCGCATGAAGAGTCAAATTAGGAAGCTTAGAAAGGAACCAGACATTTTGCGGGAGTACGACTCAGTTATAAAGGAACAGTTAGATTCGGGAGTGATAGAGAAAGTCGCACAGTTAGAAGAGACAGATAGGGGTCACTATATTCCCCATTTAGCAGTCATACGCAGAGAGGCGAGCACCACGAAACTGAGAGTTGTGTATGACGCGTCCGCAAAGGCAGGAAAGGGGGGGACATCTCTGAACGATTGCCTACACAAGGGACCCTCCCTCAACCCTTTATTGTTTGACATCCTGCTTAGATTCAGAGAGAAGAGAGTGGCGTTGATAGGGGACATAGAAAAGGCGTTTCTTAACATTGAGGTAGACAGTGCAGACAGGGATTATCTTAGATTTTTGTGGTTAGAAAACGTGCGCGATCCTTGTAGTCGAATTGCAGTGTACCGCTTTTGCCGTGTTGTGTTCGGTTTAAATGCGTCTCCGTTTCTGTTAAACGCCACGCTGAGACACCACATTTCGAAGTTTAAGGACGAAGACCCAGAATTTGTGCGAAAGATGATCGAAGGTTTCTACGTTGACGACTTGGTAACGGGCGATAGCAACACGAGCGACACGTACACATTGTACGAGAAATCCAAACAGAGGATGGCCAGTGGGGGCTTCAAATTGAGAAAGTGGATGACGAATGACAAAGTGTTGAGAGAACGCATTGCGCAGATTGAGAGTAACGCAACGGAAAGCGCGATCGTGACCAGCGAAGAAGAGAGCTACGCAAAGTTCATCTTAGGTTCGGGGCAGGCTAGCAAGAGTTGTCCAAAGGTCTTGGGGCTTCCGTGGGATTGTGAGAAAGATGTTATTCAGTTTAGTTTTGAGAAGCTTGCAAGCAAAGCCCTGGACATGCACCCGACCAAGCGAAGTTTGTTAAGTCTGCTAGCAAGCATTTTTGACCCCCTGGGAATCATTAGCCCCATCATTGTGTGCATGAAAATATTGTTTCAAGAATTGTGTTGTGAAAATTTCGACTGGGATAGTAAACTCGAGGGGAAAGTAAAGAAGAAATGGGACGAATGGATTGAAGACTTATCCAAAATAAGGGGTATTACGATCAGTAGGTGTATTTGGGACCATCCAAAACAAGAGGTGCTTAATTGTTACTTGCATGGGTTCGGCGATGCCAGTAACAAAGCTTACTGCGCTGTTGTGTACTTGGTATACAACACGCCAGTAGGGGTTTTCGTGAGAATGTTGACCTCAAGGTCACGGGTAGCACCTCTGAAAGCGTTAACTATTCCCCGTCTAGAACTCATGTCCGCTAGAATTTTGGCGCAATTAATGAACACCGTGATGAAAGCATTAGAAACGGAAGTGAAGCTCAGCGGAACCAGATACTGGTTGGATAGCAAAACTGCTCTCTGCTGGATTCGAAACGGGGGGGAGTGGAAACAATTTGTCCGTCACAGGGTAAACGAAATTCTGAAGCTCACAAAGAAAGAAGACTGGAGATATTGCCCTGGTGAGCAGAACCCGGCAGATGTTGGTTCCAGAGGAGCGCTTGGATCGAAACTAAAAGATGACGAGCTGTGGTGGAACGGACCGCAATGGTTGTCAGAAGGAGAAGACAGGTGGCCACGCGTAGAGAGTGTCGTCAGCACACCAGAAAGTGAAGAAGAAGCTAAGAAGACCGCCAACGTGATGGTAGTAGACGTTCAGAACCAACCCAGTGTTGCAAATCTTGTTGACATCAATCGCCATGGAAGGCTAGAGAAGCTACTCAGAGTGACAGCATGGGTGTTCCGTTTTATCCGAAATTCGAGACCGAACCGAACCGAGACAGCTAGACGGAAGGGAAGACTGACACGAGAAGAATTAGTCGGGGCCGAAAGTGAATGGGTGAAAGCGGCGCAAGCTGACCTGAGAAGTAAGGGTAACTTCCAACAGCTAAAGACCGAGCTCGGCCTAGAAGAGAGTGCAGGAATTCTGAGATGTACCGGAAGACTCGTCAATTCAGATTTGGAGTTTGATGCGCGAAGACCAGTCATTCTCCCAAGGGATCACGCGTTAAGCATTATGCTCATAGAAGAGTGTCACAAGAAGGTGTTGCACAGTGGTGTGAGAGCAACGCTTGCGGAGTTGAGGTCGAGGTATTGGATCCCGAAGGGCAGACAGTGCGTGAAAAAGGTTTTGAGCAAATGCGTAATCTGCAAGAAACAAGAAGGGAAGGCTTACAGCGCGCCGCAGACCGCCGCATTGCCAGATTTTAGAGTAAGAGAAGCGCCAGCGTTTTCGAAAGTAGGCGTAGATTTTGCGGGTCCGCTCTATGTTAAGGCACAAGCTGGGGGAATGAGAAAGGCGTACATTGCATTGTTTTCCTGCTGCGTAACTAGAGCGATACATTTAGAATTAGTTGAAGATCTATCTTCCGACGCCTTCAGACGAGCGTTAAGAAGATTTTCAGCGAGACGAGGCACGCCGACATTGATCGTATCAGACAACGCGAAAACCTTCCAAGCGACCGAAAAAGCGCTTAACAATCTTTTTAGCCACCCAGAGGTAGCTAGTGAGCTAGACAGACAGCGAATTGAGTGGAGGTTTAATTTAGAGAGATCACCCTGGTGGGGAGGATTTTTCGAGAGAATGGTTGGAAGTGTGAAAGCTTGTCTCAGGAAGGTGTTAGGAAATGCACGACTTACATTTGACGAGCTGCGAACGGTGTTAGTGGAGGTAGAAGGAACGTTAAATTCCCGTCCGCTTACGTACGAGTACAATGAGGTAGAACATGAAGCTTTAACACCTTCACATTTAATCCTTGGTAGAAGGATTAAGTCTATGCCAGACGAGATAGCGGAAGAGCCAGAAGCGAACGAGAGTAGTTGTTCAGAGAGGTTTAGATATTTGACAGTGAAGTTAGCGCATTTTTGGAAGAGATGGAGAAACGAGTACCTGGTGAATCTAAGGGAGTTTCACCGCCTGAAGGTAGATCGCAAAGACAGGCAGATTCAGACAGGAGACGTAGTAACTGTGTTTGAGGAAGACAAAAAGAGAGGAGAGTGGAAAATTGCAGTGGTTGAGAGTCTTATCAAGGGCACAGATAACGTTGTTAGGGGAGCAAACGTAAGAGTCATTGTCAAGGGTAGACCGATGCGTATTTCCCGACCAGTTCAAAAGTTGTACCCCTTAGAAGTAAAATGTGCCATACAAGGGAACGGCCAAATTGGTCAAACTGGGAACCGTAAATTTGAACGGGATCATACTACACCTCTTAGACGTAACCCTAGCAGATCTGCTGCTTTAGATGCTAGGTGGAAATCGAAACATATGCTTTGACTCGTAGACGAGTCAAGGGGGGGAGAGTGTCGGGAAAGAAGCACTGATGTGCGTGACGTAGAATATTAACTTGGAAATTTGATGAACAATGTCACGAAATAGTAACGCGAGCAATACTTTAAAATTAGTGAGCAAAGCAGATTGCACAATTGTACTCCGGGAAAGTCCGAAGTTAATACACTGCATGACAATGATGTAACTGCACGCGTAGACCCGCGTAGTATTAAGCTAAATAAGGAAGAGAAACGCGTGTAATTGTGTAATTGAAATCAAATTTAGTAGCATTACAATAGTATAGCCTTGGGATTATACTGTGCTCGTGATTGTAGTAAAAATACTTGTTGCGCAAATAGAACCTAGAAAATCTTAGTACAATTGTAATGTAAGATCAGATCGATTAAGAACGAATTGTGAACGGAACTGTGCATCGCGAATATTGTAGATTGGATCAGAGATTGTCAGATTGTGAATGTTAAATAAATCTTCAGAAAAGGAAAGAATTACAGTCCTCTTCAGTTTGTGAACCGGCAAGTGCGGAGTTCATGAAAGATTCCGCGACACCTATAAGTAACCTTAACAATAAAATTCAAAAATAGTAACTGGAACAGACCAACTTACTCGAATGGAGAAGTCTCTTAAGAGAGTATTACAATTTTGCTCTGATGTAGTAAGCTTTCCCTTATTTTTTTAAGTAACCCAGCCACTCCCATCGCAAACGCATTCACTGTAGAGAATTCGTGAATCATAGTGGGCATGTTGGCAAAAAAGGATCATTTTTGAAAATGAGAGAATGGAGTTCATGTCTAATGTTATCATACTCTTTGCAATACATCAAGAAATGCAGTTCATCTTCTATGGAATTTCTTTTGCAGATTAAGCATGTTCTGTCTTCTACTGAGATTGATGCCCTTTATTTTAAAATTTTCCAGTTTGTATACACATTGAATGGATCACTAGTTGCAATTTTAAAATACTTATTCTGTGTGCTGGGTTTCTAATGGTCTTGAGATAGTCTTCTAGTTGGTAATCATTTTGCTTTGTGTGTAAATTTTTGTAAAGAGTCTACCATCCAAGTTCTGCCCTGTGGGCTATGTTCTTTGTGTACCATGGTGTATTTGTTGTTTGTTTGCAGGACTTAATATGCACTTGTTTAACAGTACTTTTGTCAAAATGTTGAGTCTTATAATGATAATAATTCAGATCCCCAAATTTCCCATCCATATAGTAGTGTAAGTTGTACATTAGATCGAGCATCAAAAAGTTTATTCTTAATAATTGGTCAATAGAACTTTGTAAGCTTTTTTACAGGGAATGTCTTGTGCGTAGGTGTAAGCGACCAGATGGAGTCATTTTTTATCCCCAAAATATGTTTGTTCGTCAATGATATGTAATGGCTCGTTTCCATGTTTGTAATTTTCCTTATTTTTGTTTTGGCCGTTTCCACTAAATATGATGATATTTGATTTTTTGTTATTGACTTTGAGGTTCCATTCCTCTGCATGTCTTTTAACGAGGCTCGAGGCAGTTTTTTTGGACTTAGGGTGAGAGTTTTGAAATTACAATCTCACATACAAGATAAACTTCGATCTCCTTCGTACTAAATCATCTTTTCAATATATGATCAAAGTTAATTTTCTCATTGGTTTCCAAGCAACAACTATTACCATAGCAACGGAAGCGCATAGCCTCTCATTTTAAACATTGTCGATTATCTCGAAATCTAGTTAGACACTTTACGACGAAACTTTAGGGATTTAAACTACTCAATCTAGACAACTTGTAGGCGAAATTAGAAAAAATCTGTAAGAGTGTTTTCAAGTTAATAATGAATCAATTTTTAAGGGGTGATTTTGTTTATTCCAGCATTTTTTACCAGTATTTCTGTCTTTTCTGTCAAAGGATCTTTCCTGATAGCAAAACATTCTAAATGTATATTGAGCTTCATGGGTGTTTGATAACAGTGAAAATAAAGCGCAGATGAATAAAAAAGTTCCTACTTTGCATAAATGGAGATATCTTTAAAATGCCCCCACAGATTTCTCTGTTAAATTACAAGTGGTTAGAGTAAGAATTCTGTTCGATATTTACGCAAGTTTTAGACTCAAGAATGAATCAAAACAAAAATGTCAAACATTTAAGGGGAGGTCAACTATTGAAGATCAAACATGTTGGTTAAATAAACTGATCTTTTATAGCCATTTTTGTGGAAAAAATTCATTGAAACAGACAAATTTTAGCAATTGTAGCTTTTTACATCAATTGCTATCTATAGAAGTGAAAGGGTTAAAGTAATGAATCAAACACCAAAACATCCTGGAAAATATAATAGCTTGCTTTGCAGACCCTTTTTTGATGGGGGATATTTTGCAAAATTTCCCACCGAGAAGCTTTCTTGGACTTTTGACTTGAGAAATGGAAAAGTGTCATTTTGTCAAATATTAATTGCAAACATTATTTTGTTTGAACCCTGTAGCTTCAGATCACTCACAGCAGAAATCAATCCTTTGAATAAAAGAGATGGCTCGAACTGCATGTTCAGAGAATCCATCAGAAGAGAGTTCCCGTGATAGTATCTCTGGGACGAAAAATAGCCCTCATCCCATAACTGCTTGGTCCCTGTCACTACAAGCTCCTCCTGTGATGGAAAGCGGGCCTAACTTTGCCAGGAGATCAAGGAGAACAAAGAAGCGTGAAGGCAAGACGCACTCTCTTATCTGTTTTAACACTGAAGGTAAGCACCTGGAGGATCTCATGTGGGTAGGGCCTGATTTTGGGGCCTTTAGTGGTTAAGACAGGTAGCCAACAGTTTGACTTTACCCTAAAATAAGTGTCAACAGGAGCCTATTTAGTAACTCAGAGAATATAGCACCTATTCTAAGCCTTATCTACAGTGTTAATTTTTACAGACCGGTCTTTTTGTAGGAGGGTCGCACAGGGGTATTTTCGTGATGCGTGATTAGCTGATTTTATTTCCCGTGAAATGTGAATGTAATAAATTATTCTTCGTTATCCGTGACCAGAGGGTTTTGCGTGACCCGTGAAGAGCTTGAAAACAAAATTTTTATTTCTGTGATCCATGATTTGCAATTTTTTCTGTTCGTGAACCGTGCCAGAGACCCCCCCCCCCCCCCCCTGTACGACCCTCTTGTAGATACCCATGGGAATACTATTTCCACCAAAAATGTAAATTCCATTTTATGAGAATTATGTAAAGCATGAGAATGGTTTGTAAGGCTCCTGTGGGAGAGTGAATTTGTTGGAACTTCAATCGAAAAATAAATTGGTCTGTAGACCTGCCGTTACATGAATCTATAGGAGTTGTGCACTTCAAGAAATGAGCTCCTGGTGTTGGCCACCAGCTGGCAAACTGTTGGTGACTTGTTGGTACTTGTTGTTGGTGGGCTTTTGTCATTTTACTGTTAAAACTATTGTCACATTCCCATAACATTTGGAATGATATAATGAACAAATTAAATGAACAGATGACAATGGTTAACTTAAATGAGGTTCCTTCTGAATCACTTCAAGATCTATCAAAAGGATGCTGTAGGTAGGCCATGTTGTGATGTACAGCAATTTAAATTTGTGGTTGTTAACTACATTATACTTGTTTTGTGCTTTTCTAAGAACCCAGGTAAAAAGTACAAAAAGTACTTTCATGACTTAGGTAGATGTAAGCCTGGACAACCTCTAAAAAAGTTCTTAAATAAATGAACTATTTTAATAGTGTTCATTGTTGGAGTACCCACACACTCACCAGTAAAATAACTAATCGTGAAATCAAGAAGAGTAAGTTTTCTCTTAATTCTTTTGATGAATCATATTTAAGCATTAGTTATTATTAATAAATATAAATGAGTTTTATAAAGTTAACTCCAGCCATCATGTAATCGTTGCCACATAAAATAAACAAATTTACAAAAATTACTGTGCCCTTTTCCGTTTTGATTACTTTTCAAGGCTGTTGTAGAAGGCAGGACCATGAATTGACTTAATTGTTTCATAGCATTTTCTTTAATAGAGTGTCATGTTTGAACACCTTAAAACATTACCCAACATATGAATCTTGGGGCTTTTTTTTTGTTTTTTAACAATTTTATGTAAAACAGTAAAAAATATCTCATTAAAGAGGTATTCCCCTCCTCCATTGTAAAGAGTTACTTATATGAGAAGGGTTCAAGTAAAACTGGGTTCAAGAAACTTGGCTGTTTTGGAGGTTTGACTTTAAAACGAGGAACAACAAGATGGATTGAGTGCTTGTTTAATTAGCTCTTGACAAAGTAATGCGCAGTCTTTAACTAAAAATGACCTATCACTGCTATTAATTTTGTCAACATCAAGGTAATGAAAAAACATGTGCCACATTCATACAGATTCTGTTGCAGTAATGTTTTCTTTGATTTACATCCACACTTGGTACGGTTCAATGTGCGATGTGTGGTTCAGAAAATATCCATACCGTTTTCATGAAAGGGATTGGGGAGTCTCAAAACCAAAATTTTGCAAGGAAAAGTAAGCTTTGAAGGTAAATTGTAATCTCCAAAAGGTTTTTTTTTTTTTTTTTTTTTTGGGGGGGGGGGGTGGGGGGGTCCAAATCCAGAAAAATTTCCATGGGAGGGGTATATGGATATTCTTTGGAACAACACAGTGTTCCTTCTAATCTACAGTTATAGACCTGTACCGTTCAAAAGTTCTTGTTTCACTGGACCCTTACAACCTGCATCTTAGCAACCTACAACCTGCATCGTTTTTCGGGGCTGGGAACATTGTTCTGTTGTTTGTTCTTTTGTCATCTAAACCAACCATGCACTATAGGCTAGGTTAGAGGGTACTAACTTTATATTGACAATGATGGTGTGGTAATTGTGAAGAAAAGCTCCCCACTACCGACTGTCGGCCGACTGTCGGTCAACTGTTGGCTGACAGTTAACGGACAGTTGGTCAACAGATTACCGACAGGCTACCGACAGCTACTTTCTACTTAAATTGTTTTCTCACCTCTGCAGTACCCAGATATTTTCTCGTTGGCTTCAATGAAGACGACACTGTTAGATTTTGTGTTGTGGAAAAACAACCCGAGTCTGTGGGGTCTCAGGTGAACGTCAAATGACAGGATAATAATGAATACCAAGGCAAAGTTTTTGGAATGAGCGTTAAGTGATGAATTAAACGTCTTCTAAGTTTATTATAAACTTGTATTCGGGTTATTTTCAGATTGGTGCCAGAATCTCTAAGTAAACTGCATTCACTGGGATATTTTGATCTGCTATCTGTAACATAACGTAATATAAACCATTAAACGTGTCTTGTCGTTCTAGACATAGTTAGCTAATTGGGGACACATGTAGGTGTAAAAAAAAAATTAAAAATCACTTATTCTAAAATGTACAAATATCATCATCTAAAACGAGCGTTACTTAAAATTACAGTCTAAAATATCCTCATGAAGTGTCGACTAGTTCAAACTGGTAAATACTTAAAATTGTTCTCCCAGTAGCATGAACAGACTATAGTACAACATATTTTCAACCGAGCTCTGTGGAAATCAGACTTCGATCTTGGCCAGGGCCTTAAATGTGCTAGTGAAATGTTTTACATATTTTATATTTTACTTGCCTTTGGTAGTGCTTGTTTCATTTCATTCTAAGCATTATATTCATATTAGGGACTGTTCATTAATTATGGCTAAGAGGGGGCCGGTGTTTATTTCTATGAAAGGCACAGTGAAAAACGCACCCTCCTGACTTGTGCTGTACAAAATCTGTAAGCACAGATAATTTTTCCATATTTCTTGACCTTTAAATTATTTCTTAACAATCGTTTGTGTAAAACTGGGTTCAGACATAAGCTGAAATTAATTGCCTAAATTACCTATGTGGAAGTGACTATTTAATAAATGAAAGATGGTAGTTATTTACACCACTCAGGGACCGCGGAGGGGGAGGGGCTGGACTCCCCCCACTTTTTGGACGGTTAAAAAAATGTTTTATTTTATTTTATTTTACTTAGCCATATCGATCACTTACAGAAACAACTTACCTTACATATTAATAAGTATGTTAAAGTTTTCTCCGACCGGCAAACCCGACAATTTCAGACAGTTTGTTGTTAGTTTTGCTGCTGAACGGACGACTAGATTTCAACTGTGAAATAATGGAATTTCAGCTGTTGTTTCTATTTTCATTCGTTCTTGGATCAGTGTTTCATGAAGGTAAAGTTTCATCACTGATTAAGTTCGAGGAAGTTTTTTAAGTGCAAAAAGGCATTTATTTATGAAAGCTATTTATGGCCGTTACGTGTAAGTATTTGAATCGGAGAATTATGTACAGCTACGGTCATCCTGGATCATTCAATCCCGCTGTCATAACGAGCAAAGAAGCATGTATGATTTATAGAAAGAAACAACAAAACTGGGTCTTCAAAAGCTACTGGCTTTCACAAGAAAACAAGTAAAAAATTTCTGCCTCATTATCCTGTAAGGGCCAGACTGAAGCATTTACCCCTTACTTCAAAAGAAAAGAAAACATATTTTAGTTGATACAATTAAAAATTTACATCAGTGTTGACAGTTTTTGATGCATTTCTAGCCATTTCAGAAGACTTTAGTTTAGTTTAAAATTTTTCGTGGGGAGCATGCCCCTGGACCCCCCTAGTTGTCTCGCGCTAACGGGTTCGTTTTAGCCTCCCCCCCCCCCCCCACCCCAACTGAAAAACCCGCTCCGCGGGCCCTGCCACTGTAGCTGCTAAGAAAACCAAACGTGGGAAAAAATGCAGGCTTCGTTCGGCCCTAGAAAAAAGTGCTGCTTCTGAACTGAGCCATAAGGCTCGTCAGTACACAAAGTAAGGACCCAGAAATTGTTTTGTGTACGTTTTGTAGGAGAGTAACCAGTTTCAATCTTAGAATATTGGCGATTTGAAAAAATAAGTTGAATATAGGGCCAAAGGAGAAATACATTTCAATAGCCCATTTTACAGCTGCCCGAGTATATGTAACCTGGCCTATGAGTGGAAGCAAGTGAGGCTGTAGATGACAACAACAACAACAACAACAAGTTATTTATTTGCAGATTTAGATTATATAAAGGGCTTGTCCCGCAAATAGCCAGTAGCTAGTCAGGGCGGGACAAGACGAGCACGAGAACATAATGGGAAAAAAAATTTACAGAAAATTACAAACATGCTGGAAAACGGAAAACTTAACTTTACATAATAACGCAGATTTAGATAAGGCTATACATCAAAATTAAAGTAAATTATATGTAATTTCTTATTATCATTAATATTACAATAGAAAAGAGATGAAAGGGTAAAGGAGAATCAGATCATACTAGCAAAGAGAAGAGCATGGATGATCAGTTTTTCATTTGGTCAATTATCGTTTCCACTTCAATGTAGGAGTCTACGGTTTCAAGTATATCAAATAACTTTCCTTTTAGGGATTCTTTAAAAGATTTTTTTGTACTGTTTTTCAGAGTTGCAGGTATCCCGTTCCAAATCTTGACCCCAACACGCGAGAATGCATTTCGTGTGGCATTAATGCGAGATTCCTTTGTATAAAAATGATCAGAGGTAGAGGAACGCGTTTTATAGGAATGGACACTAGAAATTTGAGAAAGCAGATTCAAAATATTTCTTGGGGCAGTGTTTTCGTTTATATCAAATATGAGGTTGCAAACGGATTCATAATACAAGAATTGTACTGGTAATATTTTTGCTTTAACAGAAAAAGGTATGGCATGGTCGTTTGTTTCAGCAAAATATATTAGCCGCAATGCGCGCTTTTGAAGAACAAGAATTTGATCAAGGAATTTTTACATGCATTGCCCCAAGAAATGAGACCATAAGTTATGTAAGTTATGACTTTGTAAGTTATGACTATGTTATATAAGTTATGACTTTGATATGGTTTTAATACGTAAATTTTAAGTTGTTAGCACTAGAACAACATGGTTTCCATATGAAAAGCAGTGAGTCACTGCACACCTTCGGACCCAGACGTTAATACAGTAGAACCCCGCTAGCTCGAACAGTTTTTCGTTTCCCTTCAGAGTTCGAGTTACCGGGTTTCTACTGTATTATTAATTAATAGGATCAGTTACGATTAGTACAAAGATGATCACTGCACAGACGAGATAATCAGTATCTTATGCAAATAACTATAGTCGAAGTAGTAGTAGTAGTAGTGGTGGTGGTGGTGGTGGTGGTGGTAGTAGTAGTAGTAGTAGTAGTAGTAGTAGTAGTAGTAGTAAAGCTTTATTGACGGTATTACTTCATAAAAAATGCTCTTGCAGTGAGCGGTGTACATATCAAATTGCACAACTATCGTGTTAATAAGACACTGAAGCTATAACAACGTGATCTCAGATAGACACTAAAGCTATAAATATCAAATACTAAAAGCAACTATTCTACAGTTTATTGCACAAAAATTAACTTAAGCTATAGTTAAATAAGTACTATTGCAACTCCCTCAGTCCGCCCCAGTTCCAGACAAAGTCAGAGTGGACTTGAAATAGTTGAGATTTGTCTCATCTTTAAGTTCGTCAGTTACCAAGGCCATTCCACATGAGAGCCTCCTATAGCTAAGCGCCCTGTTTGCAGCTTCAGTACGGGGCCTGGGCACAAAAACATTGTGCCCAATTAATGTCTTCTTTAAAACGGCTGGGACCACCTGCAAGCTTTTAAAACCTTTAAGCCGATATGGCGACAGAAAAGTACATTCGACATGATTCGGAAACTGATAGTTTTTAAATTGAGCTTTTTCCAGTGTCATGTGTATGCCACGTTTACAGCTCTTAACAGGGATATCTAGATGAAGATTGGACTGCTGGATACGTTAAATGGAAAACGTAGACCACAAAATGAGGCAATGATACCCCATAAAAGAAAACATATGTTAATAAAATATGCGATATGTTAAAAAATAATGCGTTCTACTTCATTCATTACCTAAAGCGTAAATCATGTCAAAAACACCCATTTTCCATTTGAAGCTTTTACAAGTTGAATATGCTGATTATCATAAATGCTCGCACGGGCAGCTCGCGTGTATGTTATTTTGTGCCGCCGAATATTTGCCGCAATTTAGTCTCAAGAAAAAGACATTTTGTTGGAGCTAACCGTGACAGGATAAATATGGTGGGTGCACTCGTAATTTTGTGTCTTTAACTTGCTGTTTTTAGCCTTCATTTGAGAGTCGGTTTAGCAACTACTAAACGAAGTAAGGAGATTATCTAGAATCATCTGGCTTGTTTCTTGAAGTAAGACGGAACTATCGTTAACTACAAGAAGGAAAACTTTTATATCGAAATACCCTACTGGTGCTGTCAATTTGTTTCTTGGTGGGTCCGTTTGTCACGATGTAGAAAACTAAAAAGTTAAAAATTAAAGCAATTTTTAGACAGTCTTAAGAATTTAAGCACTTCAGTGTTTTCGTTGAAAACGTTGCCTTACAGTCGCTTCCATCAATTTCAAAACTATGTATCCGCGAAAGTTAGTGGCCGTACTGTGCACGCTTCGTGTTGTTCACAAAGGCATAATCTCATATTTCACGTTGCTGGAAGTGAATCATAATGAGGTTTTCTCCTGATCGAGATGTCATTTGCGGACGACGGCTTTGAAATGGCAGCATATTATTGATCGTCTGGATTAAGTGATTTGAAATTAATGCGACTTATATGAACGCAAACTCAATGTAAAAGAAATTAGTTCAGAAATTCATACGAAAGAGAGGCAAATTTTCTCATAAATGGAAAATTAACGCTAGTGAAGTTTACAAAACAGAGAGAATGTTAAAAAAAACACCTGTAATAGCTAGAATAAATTATAGTGCGGTAACCTATGCGCCAAGTGCAGAGGTTAAGACATACTAAGGAAAGACAGCTGAGATATCTTAGCAGGCCCGATTGATAATAACTTGAATGGAAATTTACTCATTTGTTCCATAAAAGTTTACGGATTTTACAATTTAGCTTTGAATATTAATACACATTGACTCTCCAGTAACGATCATTGCGCATACAAAAACGTCGCCAGTCTGTATCACTTTCAAGAAAGCGGCGGCTCTCGTTCTATGTTTTTTTTTTTTTTTTTTTTTTAACCGAGCTACCAATCGGACTGAGTCAGCGTACTCCAGTTTGGTCGGTAATCATACGAGTGATGAACAATATCGGACGACCGCGAGTCGCTCAATCACGAGAATGATTTTAGAATGAATCGGACGACACAAAGTCTTGTTACCAATTTATCAAAACTGTCACTGACAAACTCGAGAGAGAAATAGGAGGAAAACTTTTCGAAAATGAACAAACAGCAGTTTTAATTGCGAGATTGGTGAAAGAATGAACTTATTGCAGTGCAACTGTCTTTTTTTTAAGCGCGCGCAATGGTTCGCACTGTCCAATTCCCATAGGCTTGTCGCAATGTCCAGTTACGGTGCTATGTAACGATAGGTTTTTGGCTACCTTGCTGAGAAGAGTCTGGCTTATCTCGGCGGCTTTACTGATACTCGAGGGCGAGCAAATATTCCTTGTGAATTACTTGTGATCGGTGCGTGGACCGAAAACTAGTAACGGGCAGGTTATCTTCTCCGTCAGTGATCTCGGATGGGCTGTTGTCTTTCTTGGCATAGAACTCTTCGCTTCCTGTGGTTATTGTTTGGCGGGTTAACTTGGATCTCTTGCAGCAGGGTGGTGTATACGATTATCGGAGTGACAGCAGTGTTGGGGCTGGAATTCTTCAGACGGACATGACTGAGCCGAAACATGAAGTGTGAGCTCACAGACAGGTTTTCACGGGAATTGGTAAAAATGCTTGCAGGTCTTAGACTCGAATTCTCTCCGGTAAGTGGGCTGAGATCTTTTGGCAAACTCAATTCGGTATCGTTTACCCAAGTAGCGTGACCATGAAGAGACATCAGCAAAAGAATAATGAAGAACTTTAGAAGGAAGCTAGATGCCTTTTTGCGCGTTTGGACAAAACACCTATAGCTAGGGGTAAGCTGAGTGAGGAGTGAAGTTGATTGCTCATCATTTTCTCGGTTGTAGGAGAGGTTGGTGGGAGCCAGCGTAGTGGCTCATGTCTTCTATGACGTGAAATGGACGGGGGAAGTTTCTTCCATTTAATGATAAGAGTACGTGGATCTGGCCAATAGTTGACAGCTTTGCGCCATTGACTGTATCCACGTGTGAATAAGTGCTTGGAGCCATGACGGGTAGATCTTCTGTGCAAAGGATCTCTTAATAAGCAAGTATTTATTGAGATGCAAGGTCCTGTATTAACTAGGAGGTCAACTGGTCAGCTATGGATGCTTCTACGGACGAAAGCCTCGTTACTTTGTTGGTTGCTGCCTGCGTGAAATGGTGGTAGTGAATGAGATTGTATACCTTCGATTGCTTTGGGACAGGGAAGGTGTACGTGTGGTGGAGCTTTCTTGTGTCGGTTGCTTTGACTGGGAGTGGACTTTTATTGGGGGTATAATGGCTTTTTCTTGTTTGTATCTAGACGTCCCTCTACGTGGGTCAGAATGATTGCTTTGGGTGTCGCTGAGGATCCTGACTGCCTGGTCTGTGGATGGGTGATTTATTTCTGTCATGGTTGGATGCAACTGATGCTTTTCGCAGTTTTCTTAGGTCACACTGTGCATTGCAGCTTGCTCTGGAGAAGTGGGCGGCTTTTGGTCTGTGTGAATGTCTAGTCGGATGACTATCTCTTGCTTGTCATCTACGACCATGGCGGTAGCATCTTTTGCATGGGGAGCAGAAGGGGTACAGCATTCAGAAAGAGTAGCCGAATCAGACCTCGATTCTATCTTGTGCGCACTTAGACTTTTGTTGTTCGTTGAGTGTTGCGAGGTGGCAGCTTCAAAAGTGCTGATCGAAGCCACTTTCGCGTTTGAAGATCTGGACGATATTGGTTGACTTCGCTTTGCAGCTTGTATTACTTGGCTGCTTTGACCAGAGGGTAGCAATTGAGTGGAGGCGGGTTGTTGTTCATAGACAGTGATGTGGGGTTCCTCTCCTTGATGTTGACTTGCACTCGGAGTAAGCTGTGGTTGTCTATTGGAAGGAGACGTATGAAATCTCTGAAAACAGATAGCCCTTACCAGGACCTTACGTGACCCTTTTTTTCACGTGTATGACATATGGGCCGGCCATCGTAAGTGCGCGCTCTTGATGTGTGTTGTCGATTATTTCTGGTAGGGTAAACACGCACTAAGCCGTCCATACGGGACTGTTAGCGTTGGATCTCGTCGAATACACGGGACAGATCTGTCGATTGGTGTCTCTGTGGTAGAGAGGCGCATTGAGCAACTTTATCGGCGAATTTCTTCGCGTAAACGGTTCAGTTCTTCGGTGTCACTATTTCGATGACTAGGTTCTCTCGGTGTAGTGTACTGGGTGCTGCGACAGACGGATGTCCACAAAGTTTCTCATTTAGGTGTTGAATCCGTGCTTGCAGGGAATGAAGAAGGTCATCTGTGCAGATTTGTGGTGGCGACTGATAACTTGCAAGTTGAGTTTCTAAAGAGCTCGGGGCCGCTACCTTTTGGGATGGACTGTCAACATTGGACGCGAGGTGGTGTAGTTCTTTTGCCAAGAGTTCGAGTTTGTTTTGTTCTGGACTCGTAGGCTTGTTGAGGAGACTTTGGGTCCCTGTTAAAAGCGATGTCCCTCCTGGAGATGGAATAGGAACTGCGTGAGGTGTTGTAGGCTGAGGGTGATTGGTGGTGTGAACAATGTGCGTAATATTTTCTTGGCGCCTCTGAAGTACAGACTGTTGAATAGAATAAATCAGTTTGGCGGCGTCTTCGGCCTCAGTGTAGGTTTTTGGTTCTTTTTTTAAAACTTCTGCTCGGATATCTGTGCGTAGTCCCTGAATAAGATAACACAATTTATCTTCGTCACGGAGGTCTAGGCAATTAAATTTCTCGTTCAAGTCAGCGAGAAAACTTTCCAGGAATTCATTTGGTCCTTGGCGGCTCATTGAGAGTTCTTGTCGATTCCGGAGATGGCGGTGGGCTGGAGAGAAACGCTCTGTTAAGGCATCTTTGAACAGAGTATAGGAGGCCTGTACGGTGTTTGACATGTTTGATAGGTTATAATAAAATGTTTCAGCTGGACCAGAAAGAGGTAGAGCAAGTTTAATGACTGCCCGGTCGCTTGTTGGTGGGATATTGCAATTACCAAGACACAAAGCAAAGCGTTGTAACCAGCGATCAATGTTCTCGGTTTCGCGGCCATGAAATAAGGTAGGCTTGACCACAGTGGACTCGGTCACATCAAGAGAGGATGAAGGTATTCATCCTCTCTTGGTCACATATGGGTTTGACATGGAGGCTTGTGCCAGTTCAAGTTGATGACACATTTGACGTTGTAAGTTAATCATTTCCCGTTGTAGGTCTGAAACTTCCCTAGAATGCATGGTGAGAACTTGAAAAATAGCCTCTTTTGAAGGATTTAGAGAGCGGGGTCAAATATATTCTTTGTCTTCGTCGTCTGAACTGTTTCGCGTTTTTGCTTTGTCCGTTGGTGAAAAGGACTTTGTTTTACGTAAACGAAGTGAGAGCGAAGGAGTAGTTTCGCCCTCGTTATCAGTTTCGCTCTCTGAATCGCTGGTAACCGTAAGGTCGGGCGTACTGTCTAGAGGTGGACTTCGTTCAGGTAACTGGTTAAGTGGATTACTTGTGGGCAGTTCTAACAGAGAAGTT